>NC_064419.1:48578533-48868533 GCF_023375975.1 Astyanax mexicanus | reverse complement strand
GTACTCTATACGCTCTCGGCCGGGGTAAACGAGCGGGAAAAAAAATATATATATATAAAAAAAAAGCAGATGAGAAAACATCTCTACACAGTTATTATGCTTTATTTGAACGGCATGTTTGGTGTTTTGTGTTCTGCCTTGTTTCAATTTAAAAAATGCCAATATTTCTGATATTAATATAAATAATATACAGCGCCTGAAGTCTTAGAGATGCATTCAACTTGTTCAAATTTCAACACCTATTATTTTACTCTGATGTTTTGTAAAGAGAAAAATGTGCATAAACTTTAAAAACTCTATTTTATCAATCCCTAGGCTGTGAGCTGCCCTAAATCACTGTTCATCTTGATTTAGGGTGTGTCAGTGCATCTTTGCTATCGTAACGACGTGAAAAGTTTACTTTGTGTCAGCATGTTTCTTGTTCATCATTCCCTTTAAGAGTAGATCAGGTGAGCTCTGACTTTGGCGGATTGCTATTTTAATGGTGCAGCTACCTGGACGTGTCCAACAAACGCTTCTCAGCAGAGGAACCTGAGCTGCTATTCTGTTTATTGTTGGTGTGAATGTTTGCACTCCTGCAGTTCTAACATAGCAATGAACATCTAATTTTTGACTTGTGATTTTACTACTTTTCCCATTGTTTTACCAACAGTCCCCGGTCATCTCTCCGCTCTCGGCCGGGGTGTACCTCATTCATCTAAACGAGTGGATAAAAAAAAAAAAAAAAATATATATATATATATATATATATATATATATATATATATATATATATATATATATATATATATATATATATACATAAAGATGAGAACATCTCTACACAGTTATTATGCTTTATTTGAACGGCATGTTTGGTGCTTTGTGTTCTGCCTTGTTTCAATTTTAAAAATGCCAATATTTCTGATATTAATATAAATAATATACAGCGCCTGAAGTCTTAGAGATGCATTTAGCTGTTTAAAATTTCAACACCTATTATTTTACTCTGACGTTTTATAAATGCACTAAAGAGCTAAAAAGCTAAAAGTTTACTTTAAAAGCCATAAAAACTTTAAAAGCCATATTTTAACAATCCCTAGGCTGTTAAAAGTTCAGCCTCTCCAGAGTACTAATAGTACTAATAGAGTTCTCTTACTGTCTCCAGTTGCGAGATATTGGTACTCCTGTGTCTTAACACCTATTATTTTACTCTGATGTTTCTTAAAGAAAAAATGTGCATAAAACTTTAAAAGCTCTATTTTAGCAATCCCTAGGCTGTGAACTGCCCTAAATCACCATGCATCTTGATTTAGGGCACGTCAATGCGTCTTTGCTATCGTAACGGCAGGAAAAGTACACTTCGTGTCAAAGTATACTTTGCGTCAATTGCTCATCATTACTTTTAAGAGTCAGGTGAGCTCTAAATTTGGAGGATTGCTATTTTAACAGTGCAGCTACCTGGATGTGTCCAACGTTATTCTTGACACTTCACTTCTATCGCTTAAGTAAACAGAGTTGTTTTAAATGCGGTTACGTCTCCCTCTTTAATATTTGATATCTGTATGAGCCGCCTGTACCAGAGACTGTAAAAAAGATGGACACTGTGTCGCCGTTCCCATTCATTCAATGAAAATGAAGCTGCGCAGTAGAGACCAGAGGAGGGAGAAAGACTGTGGAGAGACAGCCTACTCATTTGAATAACCCCGCCCCTGAGGGCTGCCTCCACAGAGCTATACACAGTCTATGGTCCCACCCCGGCTAGGTGTAACCCCGCCTTTTTACACAACAATAACCACACCTTTTTTGAATAGAGCTGAAAAACGTTAAAAACCGAATTCTGTGGGGATATAAAAATTTGACAATATAAGCAGAGGTTACACTAGCTGCTGCATTTAAATAATGGAGGTAGAATTACAGTATATTAGAAGAAAACATGATTGAAAGTTGTTCTGTTTTATCATTGAAACCTATGGGGATGGGTGGAGTTACACAGCGTTCTGAAACCGAACAGCAGGGGGCGCCCGACCTGTGGTGGCTTCACTTTTGAGACGATGCTCTGTCCAGCTATATACAGTCTATGGCCTGTACCGATTCAATTGCGTGGTCACATGATCCCCCAGCACCAATGAGGCACAATGGTGCACCTCAGCGAGAAAAAAGACATATTTAATGCAGGCACTAGTGATAGGGGGAGTCCTAATGAGTGGGTTGGGTAATTGATTGTATAAATTGGGGAGAAATTGGATAAAATTTAGAAATAAAGCAAAACAAATTCATGACCGTGAAACATAAAGAAATTACAGGTACTGGACTGGAATTTTAAAATAAAAAATAAACGGTAACACTTTCTATGAATGTCATCTTTATAAGACGCTATAAGCACATTCATAACGTATTATAATGCATTCATAAGGCATTATAAACATGGCTATAAATGTTTATAAAAATGCATAACACATTATAGCCATGTTTGTTAAGCATTATGAACTGTGATCATAATACATTATAAGCTGTGCTTATAATATATATGTTGAAATAGTATATCTCTATCATTAATAATCTAGTCCTACAATGAAAGTCTGGCACTTTACTTAGAGCGCACAAAGACCTGTTATAATACATTATAATTGACTATAACTAATATTATATTCAAGACAAGAATAATTTTTGAGTGGTTAAACATATTATATTATATATTTATATATATATATATATATATATATATATATATATATATATATATATATATATATATATATATATATATATAATAGGATTATTGAGGGTGTGTTTATAAGTTGGAAGCTTTTTTAGTCATGATAAAGTTTTTAGGTATTGATGTATAACATGTTATAAACACAGCTATTAATGCATTATAATCACAGTTCATGATGCATAATAAACATGGCTATAATGAATTATACATTTTTATAAATATGTATAGCCATGTTTATAATGCCTTATGAATGCATTATAATGCGTTATGAGTATGTTTATAGAGTCTTATAGAGATGACATTCAAAGAAAGTGTTACCAAATAAACTTTTACACACCTTAAAACTTTAGTTTGCAGGAAGACTGGGACTGAATAAGACCTGAAACACTTCATCACTGGGTATCTTCAGTGCCGAAACTCTTGTTTTGGAACGAGGACAATATATATTTGTCTGGGAATTCAGTTGTTGCAGTGAAATTTCAACACACACTGTTTTACGCTGCTGTTTTTTAAGAAAAGTACAGGAAGTGACTTCAGGGAGCAGCTTTTTGCTCGTTTTTTCAGGGGGAGGATACATGTGGTTATCTTTGCACTTTATTGAGTCAGATTCTAAATCAAACAGGTGAAGAGGGGTGTGTGTGTGTTCTTGCACGTATAGTCGTGTGTGTGTGTGAAGCCGGAGTGCACGAAACTTCAAAGGTGTCTGAGAAAAAGAAGATTTTTTTTAAGTTGTAAGATTTCACTTTGATGGTTATCCTCTTGCCTGTTGGAATCATCCGACTGTGTTTCTAAAACCTCAGGAATGTCTGATTCTGATTCTTTCAATTATCTTTTTATCTAGAGCCCACCATATATATCTGCTATTTACCCTCTAGCTCTGACACTGTCTACAGTACATGCAAATAAGGCTCCACCCCCTCTATAGAAGCCACGCCCCTCTATTAACACCCCCCGCATGCACTGTTTCGGACTATTTTCCCTAGTGAAAAAGTGAAAAAAGTAGATTAAAGGACCGTATACTAATGCATTATTATACTATAGTGCACTAAAAAAGTGTTCAGTAACACTTCCTATGAACTCTTTATTCATAATGCCTTATAAATGCATTTATAATGCATTATATGACATGCATAATACCTCATAATGACTGTAATAAGGCTGTATAATAACTCATAAGTACTTCATAACACATTATAAACTACAAGTATAAGGGTTTATAAAGAAAGGGCTTATAATGCTGTATAATATCTGTATAGAAGAATATTATACAATGTAGTGTTAAACCAAAACTATACCAAAGCTGTGCTATATATCTGTGTTATAGTGCATTACAGCACTACATTGTACAATGTTCTTATGAACAGATATTATAAGGCATTATAAGCCCTTTTCTTTATAAACCCTTATACTTGTAGTTTATAATGTGTTATGAATGTCTCTGTCTCTGAGTTATTATACAGGCTTATTACAGTCATTATAAGGTATTATGCATGACATATAGTGGATTATGAATACAGGGTTCATAGGAAGTGTTACCAAGTGTTCTTGAAGCCACATTATCAGTATATCAGTATATTTAAAGAGTGCTAAGATAAAATAAAAGTACGTTTTTTTTACTTATTATACTTTAATTGTAGAAAAATAGTAGAATAAAAGTCTTACTTAAATTGTGCTAAATATACTTAGTAGTACTAAAATAGAACTATTTTTAATACACTTAAGTAACAATTAAACATTTAATCTACTTTGTGCACTGTATGTAATCCCATATATTTTAAATATGCTTAAAGTAACATTATAATACATTTAATGAGTATTACAACTGTATCACTATTATATTATACACCGGGTATTGATGTTAAATATATGTGATCTATTTAGAGTACAAATATGCTTTTTGTTCCTGTCTTTTTAAGTAGCACACTTCTAGTATACTTCGTTGGGTATGAAATATATTTTAATATACTTTAGTACAATTTTTAGCATGTTACAAATTTACTTTAATGTTATTTAACACTGTATCCTTTAATTTATATTAATTTATGTTTTCCTAATTATAATTACAGGGCATTGAAGTACATTTTAACTGTTTTAACATATTAATGTAATGCCTATATATATATATTTTAATTTACCAATGTAGTAATTTCATTTACTTTCTAAAAAATACTAAAAGATACATTGTACTTGTACTAAGTGAACTACTGTAACAGTTGTTTTTAAAACAAAAAAATGTACAGAATATATTTGGAAATAAGTGTATTGAATTACATTAAACTAAAAGTGTACTTCATAGTGGTCTATTTATTTAAAATACACTATATTGTACTTTTTAAAAAGTATGATAAAATTTTGCTTTCAAACATTTCATGAAAGCATAATGTTATTAATGTATTTGTAATATATTTTAGGAAGGTACATAAATCTGTTAGTATATTTACAGCATACTTAGACATTTCTTAATATGTTTTAAGTACAATTATGTATATATATTTTTTTCTCCAGGGTTAATGTAATTCCTAAATATATTTAAAACATTATACTAATGTAGTAATTTTAGCTTATTTTCTAAGAAGTTACATGATACATTGTACTTTCAGCCAACTGCTGTAACAGCTGTTTTTAACATACTTTGCTAGAAATGTACAGAAATATATTTGTAAATATATTTTATATATTTAAAATATGCTATATTGTACTTAAAAAAAATATATGATCAAATTTTGCTTTGAAACATTTAATGAAAGCATAACATTAATGTACTTAAATACATAATCTGTTAGTATACTTACAGCATACTTAGACATTTCTAAATATGTTTAAAGTACAATTAAATATATATATATATATATGTTTTTCCAGCAGGGTGGGACAGTTTTTCACTTTTATTTTGGGCTGAAAGAGTAATTAGAGGCTGAAAACTGGCTCGCTGTCACTCACTTTTATGTTTTATGTTTATTTATACGTTTCGTTCTCTTTTTGTATGTTTATTCTCTTTTATGTTTTGTGTTTTTTTTCATGCCCTATTTCTTTCCCTTTGCAGTTGCTATAGGAACAAACCGGGGGGTTGTAAGCATCCAAGTTTCCCTCTTTCTCTCTTTTTTCTCTCGTATTTTCTCTCGTTTTTCCGTGCAGTGGAAGAATGATGCCTTAAGCTTCTCCAGCAGATACAAGGAAACAAGGCTGTTCTACCGACTCGTTTAAATAAGCTGTCCTCAAATATCTGCATCCTCCGGTAACACACACACACACACACACACACACCGCTGGCATCTCCTGATATGCCCGCATGGCTGGTAGGCTTTTCGGCGGGTAATATATTCCACCCTGTTCGGCCTCGTTTGTTTCTCGTACGAAGTGAGAAACACACTTTTAAACACTTTTAAGGTGTTGAAAAGAGGACACAATGTAAACTCGAGTAAAGTTATAGAGTTTAAAACGGGAACGCGCACTTAGAAACTTGGAAAAACTTGGAAAAAGTAAAGTAACAGAAAGAAAAAGAACGTAATTTAAGCATTAAAGAGGATATACAGTTTTATTCTAAATTTTGCACAAGTTAGAACAGTTTCAGTCCCTTTTAGAATGAGCTGTTTAAGGGCTCTGTCACTTTTATGCAAATAAGCTGTTTATAAATCGCAAAACACAAACAAACTAGTTCACTGCTTAAATGCTAATAGAAGCAAAAAACTTTCTTAATTATTAGTTATTTGAAAGTACTCACATCTCCCTCATTCTATTGTGTACTGTGCACTGAACTTGCTGGAGCATAATTAGCATTACCTGCTAAGTCGAGTATATTGGATTGTAGTCTGCGTGTTTACCGTGTTAAAACAAGCTACAAGGGATGAACCGCTAGCTAATATCACCCTAGCTTGCTGGAACACTCAGTGTTCCTCAGTGTAGCACTGTCAGGTGGCAGTGAGACGGCATTAGCGGTTAGCCACTCATGCTAATACAAAGGTTGCAGCATTAATACAAATCTGGTAATCTAAGCTTACTATAAATAAACATAAGCACTTTATTCACCCAAATAAACAGTTTTCAGGAGAGAAATCTGCATAAAATTAACATCCAGCACTCGTTTTATTTGTCTGACTCGTCTGAGCCCCAGCGGCGAGACCTGACTAATTAGAAGGGAAACATGGCAACACCCCTGTTCCTTACTAGTGCCACTTAAAATGCACGGTAACACTTTCTGTGAATGCCATCTCTATAAGACTCTATGAACATACTCATAACACTTTATAATGCATTCATAATGCATTATAAACATGGCTATATATATTTATAAAAATGTATAATTCATCATAGCCATGTTTATTATGCATCATGAACTGTGATTATAATGCATTAATAACTATGTTTATAACATGTTATACATCAATACCAAGAAACTCACCTTACAGATTTTATCATGACTAAAAAAGCTTCCAACTAATAAGCACACCCTCAATAATCCTATAAATATGTTTTAACCACTTATAAATTATACTTTTCTTGAATATAATATTAATTATAGTCAATTATAATGTATTATAACAGGTCTTTGTGCTCTCTAAGTAAAGTGTCAGACTAGATTATTAACGATAAATATACAATATTTAACATATATATTATAAGCACAGCTTATAATGTACTATGATCACAAGTCATAATGCTTTATAAACATAGCTATAATGGTTATGCATTTTAATAAATATTTATAGCCATGTTTATAATGCCTTATGAATGCATTATAATATGTTATGAATGTGGTTATAGAGTCTAATAGAGATGACATTCATAGAAAGTGCTACCAAACGCACCTTGTGTATGAAAATAGATATTTATTGATATATATATATATATATATATATATATATATATATATATATATATATATATATATATATATATATATATATATATATATATATATAACAAAAACAAGAACGGTGGTTGTGGTATTCCCTTCTTGGCTGTGTGTTTGTCTTTTTAGTGTTGGAGTGGTATAAGGTGAGGTTGTAAGAGGCCAGGGCCCATAAAAAGATAAGTACATTTCGAACAATTGTAATTGGTCTCTCTCCCTTCACCGCTGGTAGCTTCTGATAATTGTTTTTTTCCTTGTGTCTTTTAGTTGGACTGGAGCTGTGGGACAAAGCGGCGGGTTCGGGGATGTGGAATGCTGTTCACCTTTCCTGTAGTGTAGAGCACGCTGGGTGTTGAGATGTGTGGTTTGTAGTGTTGACTATTTCCTCTTCCTGTACTTCCTTCTGCCGTGGTAAGCCCTCAGCCCAGTTCTTCCCTAAATTTGTTTTAGTAACGTAAATTCTACTATTTCTAGTTTTTATACTATTGTCCAAGAAGGGAGTTCCTGGTCTGCCCTGTGTGTGTGTGTGTGTGTGTGTGTGTGTGTATGTGTGTGTGTGTGTGTGTGTGTGTGTGTGTGTGTGTGGAAATATGTTTTAAAATAATTGTCAATAAATTTTCCTTAACTGATGGTACCCCGTCTCTGGCCTCCGAGTGTGTCGAACCTGGGTGTCTTATTCTCTCTTAGGCCTGAAGTGCCAGTTCTCTTCTCCTAGAGGTGAAATCACCTCTGGGTGGTGTAGTCGTGCATTACCAAAAATTATCCCACCACTGCCACATATATATATATATATATGTACATATTGATATAGACCGGAAAATATATATCTCCAAAACAGCAACTTTACAGGAGAGACAAAAAACCCTGTAAACTTTCAAAGAAAGTCGGTGTAAAAAGAGTTTATTTCAGGTTTCTATTGGTCCTTTCATCAAGAAATTTGGTGCAGTGTAAGGGACAGTCTGTCTGTTCAAATTATCCTCTGAGACCCGGACTTTAGCTTGGTGTGCATATTAATTTTTGTATCAATTCGGGAGTACCTAACAAGTACAAAAAAATATAGAAACTTAACTTTCTCTTTGTATTGGAAGCATTTTTGCAACAACAAAACAAAACAAAAAAAAAAAAACAAGCGTACTCATACTAACATTAACATTTTAAAATGTATTCTTGCCATTTGGGATCAAAAGGAGCCGAATTAGTCCAAAAAACTAGATTTTGTCTTTCTACAGAAAGTGAATTACCTAGTTTCAAACATAAATGTCGATTATATTTTTTACCTGTCCCATATTTCTCTCTGTACTGGCTGTAGAAACTTTTGACTGGGATTCTCGCCATCTTGTTTTTAATTACTTGTGACCACTAAATAGTCTGGGCAGTGTCTCGGTATAAGCCTAAAAGGTCAACGTTTTAAAAAATTAAGAATAATGGTGCAGAGAAGCAGAAATGGAATGTCCTCATAGGAGGACGCTGGGTCTCAAAAGGTTATGTAGTAAACCAGAAATCGGCAAAAATGAAGATGAGTGTTTTTGATTGGACAGTGACGATATATATTCTCCCCAATAACCGTCCATTCAAGCCGTCCAGCACGGTTTAAGCAGTTTTATAGTTTGGGCTGCAGATGAGGGATGAGCAGTAAGGATATGTTAATATCTGAGACACGGCTCTCGGGGTGATCCCGGCGTTTCTGGCCGCTGAGCGCGATGCTATTGGTGTTTTGGAGAAACAGAGAACAGCGTGAGGGAAACAGATTGCTTGGCCTGCTGGCTCTCACTGCTGTATCATTAGCCTGGCTAATTGGATATTAATGACTGTGTGGCTTCCATTACAGCGAACGGCACACCTGAGGACATTAATATTGTGGAGGAGAAACTACCTCCATACTTCTGAGGAGTGATCGCTTTAATGAACGAAAGTGCAGAGTAGAGCAGGTTGGAGAGCTATTTATAGGTTTATTCTATAAACTACAGACAACATTTCTCCCAAATTCCAAATAAAAATATTCTAATTTAGAGCATTTATTTACAGAAAATGAGAAATGGCATATTCATAAAGTTTTAAGAGTTCAGAAATCAATATTTGGTGGAATAAACCTGGTTTTTAATCACAGTTTTTTTTTTATGCATCTTGGCATCATGTTCTCCTCCACCAGTCTTACACACTGCTTTTGGATAACTTTATGCTGCTTTACTCCTGGTGCAAAAATGAATTCAAGCAGTTCAGTTTGGTGGTTTGATGGTTTGTGATCATCCATCTTCCTCTTCTTTGATTATATTCCAGAGGTTTTCAGTTTGATCAAATCAAAGAAACTCATCATTTTTAAGTGCTCTCTTATTTTATTTTTTAACAGAGCTGTATATACAGTGGTGTGAAAAGTATTTGCCCCTTACAGATTCTTAAAGAATCTGTAGAGATGTGAAATACTCATGGTCAGTTATCAGTAAAGCTTGATTTTAGTCGGTGCTGCCAAGGGCAGCACACTTTTACATATAGGGCTTTTTTTGTCCTTTAATAAATAAAATAATTAGTTAAAACTGATGTCTGTAAGTTATGTGATTTAGGGGATTTAGCGCCTCTCTGGTGAGAATGGGTGCTTGCACCGAGCATGTGGAAGAATCATTTTAAACTGGGCGGGTGTGATGCGGTCTCCTTTCAGAGAGGATGAATCCGAATCCAGGTTATGTTCAGTCAGAATGGTTTTACAATGAGTGAATGAGCTACTGAGCTCTGAGTTTCCTCTTCTGAAGTCTCCATTGCTCCACCAGCCGCTCGCGTTCAGTAAAACTGAGCCGGATCCTCTTTTAGAGGCCGTACGTGTGACGTAAGTACGTAAAGACGTGTGACATGACCAGAGTAATTTTCACGCCTGCGAAAAGTGACCCTACACCCCAGTTTTTAGTTTTTAGAATGAATATGTTATTAGCAGGATTAGCAGGGATGGTGGTTTTAGCACACTGATACCATTAAACACTATATTTTATCCCTTCTATTTTTTCAGTTTAGAAATTAAATAATACAGACTGACACTTTAAAAAGTGCTTTTTTATTTACTCATGTTATCTTTGTCTGATATTAAAGTTTGCTTGATAATCGGAAAAGTGTTAATATGACAAAAAAGGCGAAAAATAATTTTTCACACCACTGTATGCACTTTTTATGCTCCAGTATTGCTAATATGAGGCTGATATCACATATTAGCTAAATGTACTTTAGCATTGATCATACTATCAAAAATCTCTCATTGTTGGGATGATAATGATGATAAAACGTCTACAGTACCAGTGACCTGTGGTTTTGCATTTTCTTGTTGAAAAATGCATGAACATTCCTTGCTAAAACTATAGTTTTAAAGGCTGCATGTGTTGTAATAAGATTTAAAAAGTATGTTTCATGGATTTTTCATGACTCTTTATTACTGTATTACAGAAGATGCTCAAAAAAATGGGTTATTTTTTTAAGAAAGTGTCCTTTGTGATAAACACACAGCGGACAGAAACTCTCCGTTATAATAATTGAAGGATTACTCTCAGACCATTCTCATCCAGTCACTGAAGGAGGAAATTAACCGTCACGTGTAGCTCCGCCACAATGGTAAGAAGTCCTACTCTGTGCCAAACCAATCAGTCTGGTTATTTATCCACTGCTGCGGTGGGAGAAGAACCAACCAGAGGCAATTAAAACACTGAAACAAGACCCGGGATTCCTCTAGCGCCTCCCGCTGGTGCTGCTTTTAAGAATAATGAATGTTAAATACGCCATTTAGCACAGAATTCCACTTAAATCCAGTTAAACCAGCCGAAAACTGGGACGTTCACCACATAGACGTAGACACCACATGTTTTAATGATTTTTCTGACCTGGCAAAGCGAATTGGAAGCGCTGATTAATGAAATTGATTTGCTAAATCAACAAATCAATATGATTTAGAGCTTCATTTCCTTTTGTTCCAGCGACTTCATATCTGCATTCAAACTGACAGCTATAGACTAGTAATTATAGCTGTAGTATAACCATGATTTGATTTATAATCATTAAACACTTAGACTAATGTACAGTGGTGCTAAAACGCTTGTGAACCCTTTTGAATTTCCAATATTTCTGCATAAATTTGATCTAAAACATTGTCAGATTTTATCGGAGTCCTAAATGTAGATAAATAGCAAAATATCACACTTGATAAGTTATTTATTGCAGAAAAAGATAGACAAAACAAATCCTTCTACAATATTTCCATTGGATTAAGTGTGCTCAGGGTCATTGTCATTGCATGACCCACCTTCTCTTAAGATTTAGTTCATAGACAGATTTCCTAAAATTTTCCTAAAGAATTATCTGGTATAATTCAATACTCACTGTTCTCCAGTGTTTTCTTGATGGTAGACTCATGAACATTAACATTAGCCAATGTGAGAGAGGCCTTCAGTTGCTTAGAAGTTACTCTGGGTTCATTTGAGACGTTGCTGGTTCTCCTTATCTACCTTTAGGACTTTTTTAGGAGTAATTTTTATAATCTGATCATGATTGGATTCAGGCTTTTATCTTATTATAAACAGCATACCTGAATTTCTTAGCTTAGATTATGGCTTCACTAAGAAATCCAAGGTGTACTTTTCCTGTCGTTACGATAGCAAAGACATGCTGACACACTCTAAATCAAGCTGCACATTGCATGGTTGATGGCTTACAGTACATATAGATTGTTAAAATAGGGTGTAAAATGTTAAATAAGGGGTTATCTAGACTATTATTAAATATAAATCTCTGTAAAATGCACTTAAAAATGATGAGTTTCTTTGATTTTACCAAATTAAGAATTTCTGCACCAGGAGTTTTTTTTTTTGTTATTTCAGCCATTTCTCATTTTCTGTAAATAAATGCTCTAAATGAGAATATTTTTATTTGGAATTTGGGAGAAATGTTGTCTGTAGTTTATAGAATAAAACAATAATGTTCATTTTACTCAAACATAAACCTATAAAAGTGTTCATAAGTGGCCATAAGTCCACAGTAACAGGTTCAAGCATTATTCCAGCAATATTTTGAAGCTTTCTAAAGCAAGATAAAGACAAAAACTCTTTAAAAAACATTTTAAACATCTAAGAAAACACTAGTAATGAATATTGTAGAATTTTTAAAAGCTTGAATCCCAGTCCAGCCCTGTTTTAAACCCAAACTACTGCTTTAAGGACTCTATGAACCTCTTTTTATTATTATTATTATTCTGCAAATCTCTCTACAGAGACGAGTCGTTATGCTAAAGCCGACACGGAGAAGGCGAAACTCTGAGAGTGAAATCTCGTATTTGTTAAAAAGATCAATTTATCTTTATTTTAGCTTGTTTCAGATCACTCCAGGTCTGCTGCTCGAGGATAAGATTTTATTTCCTGTTAATAATGATATTTGTCACAAATCCCCCAAAAAAAGGCGGCGAAGTTTACGCAAGTTTAGCTCTGCAGATCCCCCGTGCAGCTTATTCCAGGAACTCTGATTTCCTCGAACATTCAGATCTTAATTTCCCAGCACGCCCCTCAGCAGGCACAACTTACATAATTGCCAATTAATAGAGGGTTGGGGTGCAAAAGCAGGGAGAGAACAGCGTTCCATTAAAGCCCTTCCTTCCCTCCCATTAAACAATCCCTCTCCGCTCTACAGTAAACAAATCCCCCCTAACTGACAGCGCGCTCCTCCGAGCCCAATCACCGCAAATAAATGCAGAAAATGACTTCACAAGCAGTTAGCGGGAGCGCTAATCGTGTGCTTTAAGTGGAGGTGAATGTTATTTCTGTTGGGGTGAAAGCAGTGTGAGTGGAGCTGAGATAATAAAAGTGAGATCAGAGAGGGGTTATGAGTCTCACTTCACTTCACTTCTTACCAACAATACAATCAGATAAACTCACCTTACACACTACTGCACTATTACTGCACTATTCACACACACACACACAGAGAAAAACATGACCTGTATCAGACTACAAGATTGTAAGACCATAAGACTAAAATCTGTATGACAGTATAAATAAAATTGTTTGATTATACAGCTAAATGATTGTATAACTATAAGACTGCTTGAGTATATAATTGTATGACTATACAACTATAAGACTTTATGTCTGTAAGTCTACAAGACTGTATTACTTTACACCTGAAAGTCCGGACCGTGGTCCGAACCAAGGTTCATGTGTTGCTACATTGTATATATTTGTTCCGCTTATTTTTGTTTTCACACTGCAGTTTAGGGAGCTTTGTGTGATACTCCTACATCCTTTCATCATCACTTACGTGTCGATGTGTTTTCCTTAACCTGACGCTGATTGGTTTTAGAAGGACGTGCGTCTGACGTTGGCGTGTTGATGATAATTCAGCGAGTGGTTCGTTCGGTGGAAAGTCTTTCCAGGATCAGGATACAATGAATGAACAGGTTCATTTCATCTCCATAGTAGAGCTGCTGCTATTGTGTTTTTTATACCAGCAGCAGCAGCAGCTTCAGTCACAGTACTGTAGGTTAGTTCAAATTCACCAAACGAACGTGTTCGTCCTGGAGCAGCTGTATCCACGCCTCATTTTTCCTGCTTTTCCGGTTATTTTGAGAGGGTACTGACTGCAGCCTGCAGGAAGGCGGAGTTGGGCGTCCAGTGCGTCCAGCTCCGCCCACTTTGTCAGCATCATGTCTTAGCTCCACCTCTGAATGAAAGTAAACAATGTAGAGGGCAGTTAGCGGACTTTAAATATAATGTGCCGCGTCGTTCGGCTTAAATACTGTGTTACACTACAAGCTCTCGAGACTGACGAGGCGTGGTGTGGACAAAGTGGGCGGGACTGGACGCGCTGGACGCCCAACTCCGCCTTCCCGTAGGCTGCAGTCAGTAGTAGTTGGTTATTTTTCTTCTTCTGCTGCCGTTGTTGAGGAACGCTGCTCAGCTTCCTGTAATTGGTCCGAAAGTTCGAACCATCCAGAAAAGCGTTTTCACACTGCAGGAGAACCGGACCATGGTTCAGAAGATCCGGACCGAGACCACCTCTCTTGGTCGGACCAAAATCTGGTCCTTTGGTCCGGACCGTGGTTTTGGCCCCTTTCACACCTGCTACTTTGGTTCAGATCAAACTGAAAAGTCTGAAAGTCCGGACCAAACAAGGCAGGTGTGAAAACACCCTAAGACTGTAGGACCATAGGACTTTATTACTATTAGACTTTATGACTAACATTTTCACTGTACGTCTATAAGACTGTTTGACTATAAGACTGTATGACCATATAACTATAAGACTTTATGACTATAAGACTACAAGGCTTTATGGCTGTAAGACCATAAGAATGATTGACTTTAAGACTGTATGAGTATAAGTCTATACGACTTTATGACTATAAGACTTTGACTATAAGTCTATGAGACTGTATGACTAAACGATTGTATGATTATAAGGCTATATGACCATATGACTATAAGACTTTGACAATAAGTCTACAAGACTTTTTGACTGTAAGACAGTGAGACTTATTGACTATAAAAAAAACAAGAATTTATGGCTATAAGACTTTATGACTATTAGACCATATGATTATAAGATTATTAAAAAATTATGACTAAGACTGTATGACTTAGACTAAGACTACATAACTTTATTATTGTATGACCATATAACTATAAGACTTTATGACTAAGTCTACGAGACTGTATGACTAAGATTGTAAGACTATAAGACTTATTGACTATAAAAATATACAGATGTATGGCTATGAGACTGTATAACTATTAGACTATATGACTAAAAGGTTATAAAAAAATGATGACTAAGACTGGACAACAATAAGACTGAGATTTTATGATTAAGGTTTTATGACTATAAGACTCTATGACTAAGACTACAGGACTTTATAATTGTAAGACTGTATGACTATAAGAATTTATGGCTACAAGACTTTAAGGATATAAACTAAAATACTTTGTCTATAAGACTAAACGACTATATGCAATAAGACCATAAGACTGTATTACTATAAAACAGAAAGACTAATAGACTTAAAATACTATTAAAATACTAAAAATTGTATGAATGTAATACTTAAAGACTTCTATGACTATAAGGCTTCATGACTATATGATGATAATACTTTTTTAATTTAGTGAAAACTTTTTGACCTGTGTGTTAATGGGTTGCTAGGTGGTTGCTAAGGTGTTACTGTAGAATAGTTATTGCTTCCAAATGGGTTGCTAAGTGGTTTTCATGGTGTTGTTAAGGTGGTTGCTGAGTGGTAGCTAAGGTATTGCTATGGTATACGTGTTTGCAATGGTTGTAATGGTGTTCCTATGTGGTTGCTAAGGTTTTGATAAAGTGTTGTTATGAAAGATTCTCCACACTCTGGTTTCTGGTGGTGGTGTTGTTACCATGACAGAGCTGGAGCTCAGATGTGTTTCTTCTCAGGCTCTTTGAAGAGCAGGGGCTTCTGGGAGGTGTGAGCAGAAGAACACCAGACCGGCTCTTCTTTCATCACAGCATCACACCACCAGGGTGATCAGGGAGCTCCTGGGTCTCTGGGCTTCTGGACGCTTTCAGGGTCTGAGTGCAGATCAATTCACTTCAGTTCACTAAAACACTTCATGATCAAACCCAAGATTTAAAAACGTCCAAATATCAAAGACCTGCTTGATAAAATTCATTCAAACCTGATTCATCTCTTATACACTGATCTATCATTCTATTTCTGAATGTAGTTGCATTACAATAAAGTGTGTGAGAGGATTGATTATATATAGGATTGACGGTGCATGTGAGAGGATTAACAGTGCATGTGAAAGGTTTGTTAGTCTGTGTGAGAGGATTGATGGTGCATGTGAGAGGATTGACAGTGCATGTGAAAGGTTTGTTAGTCTGTGTGAGAGGATTGACGGTGCATGTGAGAGGATTGACAGTGCATGTGAAAGGTTTGTTAGTCTGTGTGAGAGGATTGACGGTGCATGTGAAAGGGCTGACGGTGCATGTGAGAGGATTGACAGTGCATGTGAAAGGTTTGTTAGTCTGTGTGAGAGGATTGATGGTGCATGTGAGAGGATTGACAGTGCATGTGAAAGGTTTGTTAGTCTGTGTGAGAGGATTGACGGTGCATGTGAGAGGATTGTTAGTCTGTGTGAGAGGATTGATGGTGCATGTGAGAGGATTGACAGTGCATGTGAAAGGTTTGTTAGTCTGTGTGAGAGGATTGACGGTGCATGTGAGAGGATTGACAGTGCATGTGAAAGGTTTGTTAGTCTGTGTGAGAGGATTGATGGTGCATGTGAGAGGATTGACAGTGCATGTGAAAGGTTTGTTAGTCTGTGTGAGAGGATTGACGGTGCATGTGAAAGGTTTGTTAGTCTGTGTGAGAGGATTGATGGTGCATGTGAGAGGATTGACAGTGCATGTGAAAGGTTTGTTAGTCTGTGTGAGAGGATTGACGGTGCATGTGAGAGGATTGACAGTGCATGTGAAAGGTTTGTTAGTCTGTGTGAGAGGATTGACGGTGCATGTGAGAGGATTGACAGTGCATGTGAAAGGTTTGTTAGTCTGTGTGAGAGGATTGACGGTGCATGTGAGAGGATTGACAGTGCATGTGAAAGGGCTGACGGTGCATGTGAGAGGATTGACAGTGCATGTGAAAGGTTTGTTAGTCTGTGTGAGAGGATTGATGGTGCATGTGAGAGGATTGACAGTGCATGTGAAAGGTTTGTTAGTCTGTGTGAGAGGATTGACGGTGCATGTGAGAGGATTGACAGTGCATGTGAAAGGTTTGTTAGTCTGTGTGAGAGGATTGACGGTGCATGTGAAAGGTTTGTTAGTCTGTGTGAGAGGATTGACGGTGCATGTGAGAGGATTGACAGTGCATGTGAAAGGGCTGACGGTGCATGTGAGAGGATTGACAGTGCATGTGAAAGGTTTGTTAGTCTGTGTGAGAGGATTGACGGTGCATGTGAGAGGATTGACAGTGCATGTGAAAGGTTTGTTAGTCTGTGTGAGAGGATTGACGGTGCATGTGAGAGGATTGACAGTGCATGTGAAAGGGCTGATGGTGCATGTGAGAGGATTGACAGTGCATGTGAAAGGTTTGTTAGTCTGTGTGAGAGGATTGATGGTGCATGTGAGAGGATTGACAGTGCATGTGAAAGGTTTGTTAGTCTGTGTGAGAGGATTGACGGTGCATGTGAGAGGATTGACAGTGCATGTGAAAGGTTTGTTAGTCTGTGTGAGAGGATTGACGGTGTATGTGAAAGGTTTGTTAGTCTGTGTGAGAGGATTGACGGTGCATGTGAGAGGATTGACAGTGCATGTGAAAGGGCTGACGGTGCATGTGAGAGGATTGACAGTGCATGTGAAAGGTTTGTTAGTCTGTGTGAGAGGATTGATGGTGCATGTGAGAGGATTGACAGTGCATGTGAAAGGTTTGTTAGTCTGTCTGAGAGGATTGACGGTGCATGTGAGAGGATTGACAGTGCATGTGAAAGGGCTGACGTTGCATGTGAGAGGATTGACAGTGCATGTTAAAGGTTTGGTAGTCTGTGTAAGAGGGTTGACGGTGCATGTGAAAGGTTTGTTAGTCTGTGTGAGAGGATTGACAGTGCATGTGAGAGGATTGTTAGTCTGTGTGAGAGGATTGATGGTGCATGTGAGAGGGTTGACAGAGCTTGTAAGAGATGTGTCTGTCTGTATGAGAGGTTTGACCATTTGTGAGAGGATTGACGGTGCATATGAGAGGGTTTACAGTGCTTGTGAGAGGGTTGATAGTACATGTGAGATGGTTGTCAGTGCATTTGAAAGAATTGACTCTGTATGTGAAAGGGTTGTCCGTGCATGTGAGAGGTTTGTCAGTGCATGTGAGAGGATTGGCACTGCATATGAGAGGATTGACTGTGCATGTAAAAGGACTGACAATGCATGTAAGAGGATTGACAGCAGAAGTTAGAGTTTGAAAGCACATGTAAGAGAATTGATAGTGCTTCTGGAAAGATTGACAGTGCATTTGAGAAGATTGAGCTGTATACAGATCGAGAGATCTGTAAGAGGTCTGACGGTGCAGAGGTTTGTGAGTCTGTGTGAGAGGATTGACATTGCATTGCCAGATTATCTAAGAGGTTGACACTGTGGTTGAGAAGATTTATATTGTGTGAGAAGTTTGATATGAGTACAGATCTGACCGTATGTAAGAGGCTTTGCAGTGTGAGAGGATTGACAATGTGTGAGATAGAGGTTTTACAGTGTGTGAGAGGATTGAAGGTACATGTGAAAGGAATGATTGTGTATGTGAAAGGTTTGACAATATTTGTAAGAGGTTAGAAAGTGCGTGTGAGAGGATTGAAAATCTGTATATAAGAGTTAATCGTTAAAAAGTTGCTGCATAACGCAAAATAGTTAAGTTAGTTAAATGGATTTATATGCAGAGTTAATTAAAATATCAAAAAGTGATTTAATCTAGAACTAGAAGCTGACTGGATTAAATCGATTGGAAATTGAATTTTAAACAGATAATTTTAATATTTATTAGTTATTGTTCACCCCGAAACAAAAAGCTGATGCATAGATATAATGAAGTCTCATTATTATGAGTATTACACGTAAATGTAGGGCCTGTTTAAGATTCCACTTCATTAAATAATAAAAAAAAAATACAAAAGAACTCAATCCTGATTCTGTTCTTTGTTAAATCTGGCGCTGGACTCTGAAGGCCGGTGTTGAGAAGGTCGGTCACTGTGTGAAATGAGTTTGCCAGCAGCTCAGGCGACTAAAAAGCTCATCCTAATCAGATAACAACAAAGACACCCCCCCCCCCCCACAACCCCCCACACTCCTCCACAAGTGTTGTCATTAGTACTTCTCTATTAAAATGCAAATGAAGGCTCCGAGACAGCGCTGGATTGGTTGATGCACGCCTGGTGCCGGTCAATCTGTAACCATTTTCACTTACACTGTTTTAAGGTGTTCATTATCGTGCATTATAATGTCCTTGTAATGCCTTTATTAAGCCAGATCGCACCACTAGCTGTTCATTAATTAGCCGCCCTTTACTGATTTGTTAAACAGAACTGGAGTCAGTGCTTCACAGAGTACCTTTATTTGCATATCATAGCATATACATCCAGTTTATTAACTTATTAAAATGATCTAAAAGATCTAACACATGCTCATGAGATTCAGATATATGATATATTTTTTGATCCCATAGGCTAATCCAAACACGAGTTAATGCTAAGATTTAATTTGATATATTAATATGCACCAGATATTCTTTTGCTGTGTCTGGGTTTGTGTTGTAATAGGTAGTGTAATGCTGAGGTTTTGCTACTGTAGGTGGTTGCTAAGGTGTTGCTATACTGTCACTGTTGGTTGCTTTTTGTTAAGAAGGTGTAGGTGTTGCTTAGCAGTTCCAGAAGGTGTTGCTGGGGTGTTGTTAAGGTGTCGCTCAGTGATGCTGTGGTATAGCGGTTGGGGCTGCTAGGTCGTTGCTGAGGTGTAACAATACTGAGCGACAACTTAGCAACACCCTAGCAACACCTTCTGGAAGTGCTTTGAAACCAAAGGTATTCCTTCAGTATAGCAATACCTTAGCAACCATACATTTTACTATTTATAGGTTTATGCTTGAGTAAAATGAACATTGTTGTTTTATTCTATAAACTACAGACATTTCTCTTATATTCCAAATAAAAATATTGTTGTTATTTAGAGTATTTATTTGCAGAAAATGAAAAACAAAATGGACCTAAAATAATGCATTGCAAACAAGTTTATATTCATAAAGTTTTAAGAGTTCAGAGGTTTTAAATCACAGTTTTTTTTTCAAGCATCTTGGCATCATGTTCTCCTCCTCCACCAGTCTTACACACTGCTTTTGGATAACTTTATACTGCTTTACTCCTGGTAAAAAAATCCAAGCAGTTCAGTTTGGTGGTTTGATGGTTTGTGATCATCCATCTTCCTCTTGATTATATTATAGAGGTTTTTTAATTTGGTAAAAGTCAAAGGAACATCATTTTTAAGTGCTCTTTTATTTATTTTCAGAGCTGTATGTACAGTATATACTGTAGCAATGGAACCAACTTTAACTTTATAATATATATTTTATATTATATATAATACAACCCAGATTTACCCAGATTTTATGTATAAGGACCAGCACAGAAAGCCAAACAAGTCCAGCATTATTGATGAGAAGAGTGTTTTTCTATTCTTCAGTATCTCCTGCGCTGCAGGGGATGCTGGGAAGTCAGGGTTGAGTCAGAGAGCGAGTTGAAGGATGTTAGCAGAAAGATCTACAGCTAAGTGTTTGTTTGCCACACTGCATTTATTCTGCTGGAGTTTCAGGAGGCTGTCAGAGGGATGAGCTATAGATCTTCAGCTGGAGGAACGAAAACGCTTCAAAAGCCCTCGGCAGACTCCGCCTCCTCAGCTAAAGCATTAATAATTCATACCGGCAGCGCCAATCTCAGTTATTTTGCTGTGTCTGGTACGAATGCACATCAAAACATGGGCTGTATGCCTCTAAGGGTCAATAGAACCACCTTAGCAACCGCCCAACACCACCTTAGCAACCAACATCTATACCATAGCACTACTTTAGCAACTGCTCAGCATCACCTTACCAACCAACAGCAATACCATAGCACCACCTTACCAACCAACAGCTGTACCATAGCACCACCTTACCAACCAACAGCTGTACCATAGCACCACCTTAAGAAACCACCTAGCAGCACCTAAGTAACTAAGAGCTATACCATATCATCACCTTACCTACTACCTAGCACCTCCTTACCAACGAACAGCTATACCATAGCACCACCTTACCAAGTGCCCATCACCACCTAAGCAACCAACAGCTAAACCATAGTACCACCTTACCAATCGCCTAGGACTACCTTACCAACCATCTCTACCATAGCACAACCTTAGCAACAAACATCTCTACCGTAGCACTACCTTACACTCTAAAAAACAGAGGTACGATATGAGTACTTTTTTGTACTCGAAGGTACACTCTTTATAATTGTACCCTCAAAGGTACAATATTGGTCTTTACGGGGTCAGATTTGTTCCCTTTGAAGTACAAAGTCATTTCTAACAGCAATAAGTACAAATTTGTACCATTTAACCAGCCAAAGGGTACATTCAGTATTCTGTATCACTGTACTAATAAACAATATATATTTAAATTGCACATTTTTTATTTGAAAGCCAGACAATTTTGTACCATCAAGTTTTTGAGCCATATTTAGTTGATGATAATGTTTATAATCTTTATGATCTTTACTGGCACAAAAACCATGGGTACAAAAAAGGACTTTCACTGAAAGGTACTTTTTTGTGCCTCAATATAAGGTACAGCCCCAGCGACAAGCTTTGTACTCTTTTAAGTACAAATCTGTACTTATATTTCTTAGAGTGTACTAACTGCCTAGGAATACCTTACCAACCAACAGCTATACCATAGCACCACATTACCAACTGCCTATCACCACCTTAGCAACCAACAGCTATACCACAGCACCACCTTACCAACTGCCTAGTAGCATATTAAAGTAACCAACATTTATACCATATCAGCACCTTATAAACCAACAGTTATATCATAGCACCACCTTACCAACCAATAGTTATACCATAGCAACACCTTAGCAAACAACAGCCATATCATAGCACCACCTTACCAACCAACAGCTATACCATAGCACCACCTAAGCAACCAAGAGCTATATCATAGCATCACCTTGCCAACCACCTTGGACTAACTTACCAACCAACAGCTATACCATAGCACCACTTTTCCAACTGCCTAGCAGCATCTTAATGCAACCATAACCTATACCATAGCACCACCTTAACAAACCACCTAGCAGCACCTTAGCAACCAACACCTATACCATAGCACCATCTTAACAAACCACCTAGCAGCACCTTAGCAACCAACACCTATACCATAGCACCACCTTAACAACCGCCCAGCACCACCTTATCAACTGCCATACCAACTGCCAAGCTGTATCTTAAAGCAACCTAGCAACACCATAGCAACCCCCCAAAGACCGAAGAACACAGTATGTGAGCCTCTCATTAGCAATAAAAGGTGCTTAATATTGTGTTGCAGCATAGTTCTTTATATTTCACACCTTATATAACACCTTGGCAACCACCCTGCACCACCGTAGCAAACATCTAACATCACCTCAGCAACCATCCAAGAACCATTACTGCTATCAGAGGCACCCTGCTCAGCCCAATCAGCTCCCACCCCTAAACCAATACATCACCCAGTGCCCCTCCCAAACTACCTCTCCCATTTTTTTAGCTTTTGAAAAATTTGAGCTGAGGGTGGAGTCAGCTAAAATAAGTTTTTTTGCCCCTTTAATTTATGTTTCTTATACTTAAGATTTGAGCTCCAAAAAGAAAAGGCAGATTTTGATAATAAGCGCTAATTGAGCATCACATCATTCCATTCACAGAAAGAGAAAACGCTAGACGAAATACGTCTAAATAAAAAAAGGATTTTTCAACATTTAAGGCTTATCTTGCGTTTCCCAAAGACTTTCTGCTTCTTTTGTCTCTATTCTTATTTTCTAAGTGGATAAGTGTACAGTAATTAGCATGAATGCTACAATTACTGCCTCTATCTCTAGCACCCTATATTACTCATCATTAAAATAAGGACGATTAACATAATTGCAATTGACATTGCTGCATACACATCACCTATCCTATATTCATAATAATCACACTCACCATCCATATTCATTATTTAACCATAAACAACATGCTTGTGATGTCTGTGTATAATAGCGATGATGCTGCTGCTTAATGACTGTAAAATATAATGTTTAATGGTGTGTGCTGTGAGACACATGGAGCGAATCCACGCGGTGATTGTGGATAATTTTGTTCCTAATGGTTCACCAAAAAAATGACATTCATATTTACATTTGTTCTCAGATGTCATCAATCAGTTTTGCTATAAATCTGTGAGGCTAACACAATAAACGTTTATGATATTTAATATATTTCTGGATTACCTTCAATTAATTTGGTAGTTTTGCTGCATTTTTAGTTGCATTAAAATACTGAAGACTAAACTCCTCTTAGTAATTGATTACGGTGCTGGTGATTCTGTATCTACTGTAACTGTAGATTAATTACAGAGCAGTACGGGTACAACAGATTACAGTGCTGGTGATTCTGTATCTACTGTAACTGTAGATTAATTACAGAGCAGTACGGGTACAACAGATTACAGTGCTGGTGATTCTGTATCTACTGTAACTGTAGATTAATTACAGAGCAGTATGGGTACAACAGATTACAGTGCTGGTGATTCTGTATCTACTGTAACTGTAGATTAATTACAGAGCAGTATGGGTACAACAGATTACGGTGCTGGTGATTCTGTATCTACTGTAACTGTAGATTAATTACAGAGCAGTACGGGTACAACAGATTACGGTGCTGGTGATTCTGTATCTACTGTAACTGTAGATTAATTACAGAGCAGTATGGGTACAACAGATTACAGTGCTGGTGATTCTGTATCTACTGTAACTGTAGATTAATTACAGAGCAGTATGATTACAGTACAACAGATTACAGTGCTGGTGATTCTGTATCTACTGTAACTGTAGATTAATTACAGAGCACTACGGGTACAACAGATTACAGTGCTGGTGATTCTGTATCTACTGTAACTGTAGATTAATTACAGAGCAGTATGGGTACAACAGATTACAGTGCTGGTGATTCTGTATCTACTGTAACTGTAGATTAATTACAGAGCAGTATGGGTACAACAGATTTTAGTGTTGGTGATTCTGTATCTACTGTAACTGTAGATTAATTACAGAGCAGTACGGGTACAACAGATTACAGTGCTGGTGATTCTGTATCTACTGTAACTGTAGATTAATTACAGAGCAGTATGGGTACAACAGATTACAGTGCTGGTGATTCTGTATCTACTGTAACTGTAGATTAAAACCTATTTTAAACACTAATAAAAGAAATCAGTCCAGTTCAGATACATTAACTCACTCCTACAGCTAGTCGCTACAGATTGAGGCTCTATCAGAATCAGAATCCGTCTGTAAAATCCTGTCCTGATTTCTATCTGCGCTAAATATTATCTCCCGACCGCAGCGTTCGCCACAGGGTATGCAGATGACAAAGAATCGGCGTAATCCTCTCTTCCTGTGTGATAGAGAGCAGTTATTCTGTCTCCAGTGTGGGAAGTAAATCTCCTCTTCCCACAGAAATTGATGTCCTCCTGAAACGCTGGCTCCTCGCTTTCCCAACTTTTCTCCGCTGGCTGGATTCTCGGGAGATGCAATTATTGTGCAGTCAACTTGTAAGGCTTAGAGAACCGGGGAATACATGCCCCCCCCCCCCACCCCCCCCTCCTGCCTCTTTTCCGTCGCTGCCTCCACGTCAGCCTTCCTCGCCTTTATTTATAACACCTCCAGTTCCAGCAGAGTTGATGCTCTTTATTAAGAGTTCATGCATTGCGTCCGTGCCGCATGACGATTCAGTCGCATTATAGAGTGCATGCATTGACGTCACGTTCCCGCCGGGACACGCGACACGCTCACTTAGTCAGGGACTAGCGGCAAAATTTACTGTCCTCACTCGTTCTCCAATCCAGCTATAGAGTAATCCATCACTGTAAATTAATAAAACGCTTTATAAAGGGTTTATTAATAGTTTATTACTGGTTCATTATTTAAGTCAGCGTTAACATATCTAGTAAAGGCCCAATCCCATTTCACTCCTTACCCCAGGGGTGTCCAAACCTTTATTGTTGTGGGCCAAAAGGAGAAACATATATGTGCAGTCCCGGGCCACAGACTCAAAAAACAATAAAACAATTAATGAAATATACTACTTACAATAATAAATTTCCTTAATTACTATCATTTACACACCATGTTGCTTGAGATACTATCTTCATCTATCTTCGACAATGTTGTGAAAAACTAAGGTTTTTCAAATTAATGTTTCGGTTCATAATGTCTCTTAATATTATACTCCTAATTAGGCAACTGCTTCCTGATAAATTAAACATACACACTTCCATACATACTCTGTAGTAATTTTCGCAACATGCCTGAAATTTTCTGCCTTTGCTGTCCATTTTTCGTTTCTTTGGAGTTGTTAGGCTCTTTGGCCTGTTTTCTGCCCTACAACTGCGCATTCTCACCGCTTTTAGACTCTCTGGCCTGTTTTTCTGTGCTACAACTGCTCATTCTCGCCGCTTTTAGACTCTTTGGCCCGTTTTCTGTGCTACAACTGCTCATTCTCGCCGCTTTTAGACTCTTTGGCCCGTTTTCTGCGCTACAAGTGCGCATTCTCTCTGCATATAGACTCTTTGGATCCTTTTTCTGCGCTACAACTGTGCATTCTCGACGCCATTAGACTCTTTGGCCCGTTTTCTGCGCTACAAGTGCGCATTCTCTCTGCATATAGACTCTTTGGTTCCTTTTTCTGCGCTACAACTGTGCATTCTCAACGCCATTAGACTCTTTGGCCCATTTTCTGCACTACAAGTGCGCATTCTCTCTGCATATAGACTCTTTGGTTCCGTTTTCTGTGCTACATGTGTGCATTCTCACCGCTATTAGACTCTTTGGCCCGTTTTCTGTGCTACAACTGCGCGTTCTAGCCGCTATTAGACTCTTTGGTTACTTTTTTTTGCGCTACAACTGCACACTCTTGCCGCTTTTAGATTCTTTGGCCCGTTTTCTGCGCCACAACTGCACATTCTTGCCGCATGTATAAACTCTTTGGTTAGTTTTCTGACACCCAGCGTTCAAACTTTGAATCTCACATTATAAAAACCTGCGGGCTAACTTTAATTTTATTGGTAAAATATTAAAAAAGGAAACAGGCTGCAAATTTGGACACCCCTGCCTTTGAAAGAGGTGAATTCTTCAACCTAAGATTTGGGAGACACTTCAAGCACCCGATACGTCATCAGTTCACGCTCAAGTTCAATATTCTTGGGATATCTGGTGTGAATCGCTCTCTTGAGGTCATGATGCCACAACAGCATCTCTATTGGGTTCAGGAGGTCAGGACTCTCCAGAAGGAGTATTTATTTATTTTCTTCTGTTGAAGTCGTTCGGTTGTTAATTTACTTCTTCTGCTACTGGTTTTGGGTCGTTGTTCTGTTCATCCATCATCTGTTGAGCTTCAGTTGGAGGACAGATGGTCTTAAGTTTTCCTGTAAAATATTTTAGTAAACTTGAGTTAATTTTTCCGTTGATGACGGCAAAATCCGTCTGCTGTGCCTGTTTTTCGCCAAACAACTCTATTTATGTTCCATCTGTCCACAGTATATTTAGCCATTAGTGCTAATAGTGGAACATCCAGGTGCTCTTTTTTTTTTTGCAAACTTTAAACCTACAGCAATGTTTTATTTCTGGACAGCAGTGGCTTCCTCCGTGGTGTCCTCTCCCATGAACTCAGTTCTTGTTTAATGTTTCACTTATTGTAGATTTGTATTTGTTAACTAAAAGGTTAGCATGTGCCAGAGATTTCTGTATTCAGTCTTCAGCTGACACTCTAGGATTCTTCCTCACCTCATTGATCATTCTGCGCTGTGCTCTTGCAGTCACCTTTACAGGACTTTACCACACCTAGAGAGAGTAGCAGCAACAGTGCTGAACTTTCTCCATTTGTAGAGTGCTTTTGAAATACTATTTTTCACCAGAGTGGCCACTGTATGTCATAAAAGATTTAATGATTTAATAATGTAAGTAAGTAGGTTCAGACAGGAGTGGACTGCATTTGAATCTCTTTCATTATTCATTAATACGGTAGAGTTGAAGAGTTAAAGTATAAAGTAAAGCAGTCAAAGAGTTCATTAATAGCTTATATGAAGATGTGACGCATTTCAGGAAGCCTGAATTTCAGTAAAAAATCTTTGAACATTTCAATAAAAAATAAGAGATCACTTAAAAACGATGAGTTTCTTTGATGTTATCAAATTGAAAACCTCTGGAATATAATCAAGAGAAAGATGGATGATCACAAGCCATCAAACCACCAAACTGAACTGCTTGAATTAATTATTTTTTGCAGCAGGAGTAAAGCAGCATAAAGTTATCCAAAAGCAGTGTGTAAGACTGGTGGAGGAGAACATGATGCCAAGATGCATGAAAAAAACTGTGATTAAAAAACAAGGTTATTCCACCAAATATTGATTTCTGAACTATTAACTTTTATTTGAAAGCTCATTTTCTGTAAATAAATGCTCTAAATGAGAATATTTTTATTTGGAATTTGGGAGAAATGTTGTCTGTAGTTTATAGAATAAAACAACAATGTTCATTTTACTCAAACTTAAACCTATAAATAGCAAAATCAGAGAAACTGATTCAGAAACTGAAGTGCTCTCTGAAACTTTTTTCCAGAGCTGTATAAAGTTATTTTCAGTAATTACTGTATATCTCATCAGGTTCTCCGCTCTCGTGGGAGGTTATAGAGATTAGTTATGGATTGTTTTCTGCACTGTTCGTCGAGCTGAATGTGGAGTAATTTGCATTATTCTTTTTTTCCGATTAGTCACTTCTCCACCGCCCACTCGGTTTTGTTCTGTTTGTTATTATTGGCCCGATTCTGGTTTGGTGGCTCAACCTTCAAGCCTCCTGCTTGTGTTTACACTCGGTAAATAAACAGCGTGCTGGCTGGTACACGGTGTGGTTACGCGTGTTACTCTGGGGGTGGGATATTACTGTACCCTCAGCATAACACCAGCATGATGAAGATGACTGGGCTGGAAAACACCCCTGTCTTTTAAAGGACAAATTAAACTCAATTAAACTGTTGAAACACAAACAAGGTCAGAAAAATTGGCCATTGAAAAAATTGCAATAGTAATAGAAGCACATACTGTATCTACACCAATCAAGCATAACATTATGACCACCTCTTTGTTTCTTCACTTATTAATGTGATTAACTTAGTAGGTTCAGACAGGAGTGTAAGATACATCCAGGTCGCTGCGCCATTTAAATAGCAATCCGCCAAAGTCAGAGCGAGCTCTCCTAGAAAATATAATTAAATAGTAGTTTGAATTCGACTGGTTTGGATGAACTCATAAATAATAAACCACAAATAAAGGTACTTTGGGTGGTATAAAGGTAATTTAGGGCGTGTCAGTGTGTCTTTGCTATCATAACGACAGGAGTTCTTGTCTTTTAAAGGACAAATTAAACTCCATTAAACTGTTGAGACACAAACAAGGTCAGAAAAAATGGCCATTGGAAAAATTGCAATAGTAACAGAAGCAGATACTGTATCTACACCAATTAAGCAAAACATTATGACCACCTATTTGTGCTGCGATTTTTGAGATATCAACTTCATTAAAACGTGCGTCCTTATCAGGAATGGTGGGCTCGTGTACAGCTTTCCGATCAGATGTACGTTTTTCGTTAAAACTTTGTTAAAGTTTTCTTTTTTGCCCATTGAAAATGAATAGGGAGAAATTTGAATGACCATCAAAGTCTCATTTTTTGTGATATGAAGACCAAATTGGGAAGTTATATAGAACTTATTGTGTTCTTTCCGAAAATATCCTTTACGAAATTATATGATGTACGGTTTTCATATTTATTGTCATATGAATTTGCCCCATAGGAATGAATAGGGGCACAACAAAATATGCTCATGGAATGCTCTGTTACCCCAGCGCTTCAGTACTGTGTGTGTATGGAGGAGCTATTGGATAAATCAGCTACTGTTCAAACGTTTGTGCTTGTATACAGATTTCCTGTCGGACTTACGTTTTTCGTTAAAACTTTGTTAATCTCTGCTTTTTTGCCCATTGAAAATGAATGGGGAGAAATTTGCACGCCTGTGTACGTCACACCAACAAAAAAAACGCCAAATTGGGAAGACATCTATAGCTTATTGCATTATTTACGGAAATATGGTGTACAAAATTATACAATGTACAGTTTTCTTTGTCGTATGTCGTTTGTCGTACAATTGTCGTATGAATTTTCCCAATAGACCAGCGCTCCAGTACTGTGTGTGTATTGAGGAGCTATTGGATAAATCAGCTACTGGTCAAAAGTTTGGGCACCCCGCATGTCAGCTAGTGCTCCAGTACTGTGTTTTTGTCAAGCAATTATTGGATAAACTAGCTGTTGTTCAAAAGTGTAGACACCTCTGCAACCACCATGGACACCATAGCAACACCATAGCAACCAGCCACAAATCAGCACTGCAATCACTCCAACGGCTCTAGTCACTACAGATTGAGCCTGTAGAATCAGAATCAGAATTCTTTTTACTCTACTGACCTTTTACTCTATTTTTACTCCCATTAATATGTTTAAATCCTTCCCTGTATGTGTAGTAGTGTCACATGTAAAAGTACTCTTTTAATAATAACCTGTCTTCTAAAATAGTTTAAAGCACCTTAATTTTTAAGACTTTAGGCTGACTGTTCCATTCTGTCATATATATAAGAAACGGATCTCATCAAATGTCTATTTCTCTTCCTTATAAATTTGACATTTTCTGGAGGTCTGCAGGTACTACAGCAGATGATGGAATGGTTAAATATTTAATCCTGGACAGACCGTCCCTTTTACGACTGAATTATGCAGAAATTTTCAGAAACTTGTTCGAATTCCCCCGCAGGGCTGATCTTTAGTCTGCAGGATGTTTTCAGAATTGCAGCCGGTGTTTGTTTTGTCTGGTCTTTGTGTCTCATCACACAAAAGAATTTGCATAGTTATGGTTAAATTAGTGCAAAATCAGAAGCTGGCTCAGTATAGAGTAAACAGTTTTAGATGTGTATCGTGCAGATGGCGCAACACCAGACAGAGATTCACTAAAGTACACGAGGGTCAGCCGGCTGTCTCTCCACTCAGATAAAAACTTTACTCTATTTTACACAAGAGTGATTGTAATATTAAAGTTAGTTTAAAAGAGTATAAGAGTAAAAGAGTTTATTAAGGAAAACTGTTTAAAACTATTAAAACGAGTCTCTAGTTTAGTTTAGATCCTGTTGGTTCCTCTATTCTGGATATAAGATGATATAAGATTGAGAGGGTTGGGTTTGGAGGTTCTACAGGTTCTGTATGGATCCTGCAGCACATTTACTTAACCACAGATGTTGCTACAGCTGGGCCTGTAGATCCTGTAGCTCTACACTCGTAGGTTGTAGCTGAAGCTGTTCCATAAATGCTGGATTGGTGATAAATCTGGAGAGAGAGTCCAATGATGGTCTCTCACCAGGAGGTACACTACCCAAAAGCAGCCTTTGTTACAGGTATCTATAGTCAGGGTGTTGCTAGGTGGTTTCTATTCTGTTGCTATGGTGGTTGCTGATGTGTTGCTGTGGTGAACTGGTCTTTGAGTGAGTGGTAGAGTTATGTTTAGCAGTCAACAATCTCTCACTAGGAGGTACACTGCCTAAAAGTTGCCTTTGAGAGCCCTTGGTACAGGTATTAATGGTCCTTGTGTTGCCAAGTGGTTGCTATGGTAACAGGTTCGTTTCCATGGTGTTGCTAGGTGGTTGCTGATATGTCGCTGTGGTGAACTGGTCATAATGTCTTTGAGTGGGTGGTTGAGGCATGTTTAGCAGTCAACAGTCTCTCACCAGGGGATACACTACCCAAAAGTAGTCTTTGAAAGCCTTTGGTACAGGTATTAACGGCCAAGTTGTTGTTAGGTGGTTGCTATGGTAACAGGTTGGTTTCTAGAGTGTTGCTATGGTGGTTTCTGATGTGTTGCTGTGGTGAACTGGACACATTGTCTTTGTGTGGGTGGTAAAGGCATGTTTAGCAGTCAACAGTATCTCACCAGGAGGTACGCTACAGGTCTTTGTTACAGGTATCAATAGCCAGGGTGTTGCTGGGTGGTTGCTGACGTGTTGATGTTGAACATAGGTTGCTAAAGTGTTGTTAGGTGGTTGCTGTAGTAACAGGTTGGTTTCTAGGTGGTTTTTGATGTGTCAATGTGTTACAGCAGATGTTTGCTAAAGTGTTCTTAGGTGGTTTCTATGGTAACAGGTTGGTTTCTAGGGGGTTACTGATGTGATGCTATGAAACAGCTGTTGGTTGCTAAAAAAAGCGTTGTTAGGTGTTTGCTATAGTAACAGGTTGGTTTCTAAGGTGTTGCTTGCTGGTTGCCGATGGGATGCTATGGTACAGCTGCTGGTTGCTAATCATTTATTATGTGATTGCCATTGTAACACGTTGGTTTCTAGGGTGTTGCTTGGTGGTTTTTTATGTGATTGCTTTGGTAGCAGGTTGGTTTCTAGGGTGTTGCTATGGTGGTTGCTGATGTGTTGCTGCTGTGGTGAACTGGGCACAATGTCTTTGAGTGGGTGGTGGTAGAAGCATGTTTAGTAGTCAACAGTCTCTCACCAGGAGGTACACTACCCAAAAGAAGCCTCTGAGACTCTTTGGTACAGGTATCAATGGCCGAGGTGAAGCTCGGAGGTTGCTGATGTGTTGCTATGAAACAGCTGTTGGTTGCCAAAGTGTGGTTAGGTGGTTGCTATGGTAAAAAAGGTGTTGATTGCTGTTTTTTAATGTGATTGCTATGGTAACATGTTGCTTTATAAGGTGTTGCGTGCTGGTTTTGTCTGATTGCTATGGTAGCAGGTTGAATTCTAGATTTTTGCTAGGTGGTTGCTGATGTGGTGTGATGTCGCAGAAGTTGGTTGCTAAAATGTTATTAGGTGGTTGCTATGGTAACATGTAACATGACGGTGGGTGGTATGGTTTTCGGAGTTATTACGTATGTTCCCAGAGCTGCGATGACGAGGCGTTTAATGTGGGTGAAGCTTTGATTGAGGATGAGTATCGATATGCTTTGGTGTTCACATTACAATAATAATGAGATCTTATGCGTCTCTGATCTCCTTCGAATGGGATCGTGGTTTGAGTGATGGGTTGATTACGATGTATCCTTTGAGCTGGACACTTTTGATCGATCAGGAACCAAGATAATGCATGTGAATTGGGTTTAGACCTTTTAGAAATGTTTTGCAGGATGCATTTTCCATTTTATGCAGCTGTCTTGAACCAACTGTTGACTCTTTTGACTACAAATTGAACAAATTGAATTAATTCCTTGTTAACAAACAAACTGAATATGTCAACATCTGCTCTGAGCCCCGTCTCAACCCTCCTAGTAGGATATTTCAGTAAAAATACGATAAACGTGCAGCGAATCCTGCTTTTTCTTCCTTTTCCTCTTTTTTCCTCTTTTTCTCGCCGTTTTCCCCCGGAGTGGAGCGGAGGACGGGTATGTACAGTACGTGCGAGGTGGAGAACACCGATTGCTCAGACGTGAGATGAATAATACCTTCAGTTCTCTGTGTTCCTGTTCCCTCTGTCATGTCCATTTGTGCCAAAGTGGTGGTGTACACAGGTTTCGCTTTAGCGGGAACACTCAGCGTTAAACTTTAATGTGGACATGACTGCTCCTGCAGCGCTGCTCTGTAGATTAGGAGGAGTATCGCTGGAGATAAGTGATGAAAACGTCGTTACGGCCTCATAAATGTTGCAGGCTGTAATTTGCGGGGAAACGCCTGGCAGGAGAGGTCTGAATTATGCTGTCAGCATTTCGGACATCGGTTTAATAGGATGTTGTTGGGGGAAAGTTGATTGAAGACGTTGAGTTCGGGGATCAGGGACGGTTGTACCCTGCTCTGCGGATGGTGGGCTGTGAGTGGTGATCGACACACATCATGGAGCTCACCTAAAGATACATATATATTTTTTAAAGAGCCTATATTTGGGTTATATTATTATGCTATAGTGCACTATACAATTGTTCTTGTAGCCACATTATTATTAATCAGTATATTTAAAGAGTGATAAAATGCTAAAACATCTTTTTTGTGCTTATTATATTATTATACTTTAACTGTATAAAAATAGTACAAACTTTATTAAAATGAAACTATTTTAAATATACTTAAGTAACATTTAAACTACTTCATGTATGTATGTATGTATGTATGTAACCCCATATTTTAAATATGCTTACAGTAAAATTACAGTATAATACATTGAATGAGTATTACAACTGTATCACTATTACTATTATACACCAGGTATATTAGAGTATATGTACTAAGAATTGGTGTTAAATATATGTGAACTATATGTTTACATTAGAGTACAAATATACTTCTTTTTCCTGAAAGTAGCACACTTCTGGTATACTTTGTTGGGTATAAAAATACATTTTAATATACTGTACTATATTTTTTTGTGTCACAAATTTACTTACTTCAATTCAATTCAATGTTATTTATATAGCGCTTTTTACAACAAAGGTTGTCACAAAGCCGCTTTACAGGAAAAACAGGTCCACGCCTCTTATGAGCAGCACCACAGAGATGCTGATTTTATGGTGACACAGTGGCAAGGAAAAACTCCCTTTAAGAGGAAGAAACCTTGGAAGGAACCAAGACTCAGTCCGAGGAACCCATCCTACTCGGGTTGACCCGCTCAGTACAAACAAACAACAAACAACAAACAAATAACAGAACAAAACAGTACAGAGAATTAATGTGAACTATGGCTAATATAACAGGTACTAATTTATGAATATAAGAATGTGATGGGCACAAACTATAGAGCTATGGCTAATACAGAAACAGATACTGAGTGTGTTAATGTTAATCAGTGCAGGGCTGCAGAGCCGGAGAACAACACAGCGGGCAGTGGAGAGCCAGGCTGGGAACATCAGGAACAGGGCATCTCCATACATGTAAAAGAGATAGATAGAGAAAACAGAAAGCAAAGGAAGAGAAAAAAAAGCAGGAGTTAGAAGGGTTGTGAAATAATTCTGATGAGTAGAAGGACAGGGCTGATTCCTGAAAGCTGGAACCACAGACGGACACATCCAGGAAGACCGGCCGGCCAGGCGTCTCAGCACATGTGAGAGAGATAGAGAGAGAGAGAAAACAGATAGAGAGAGAGAACAGAGAGGGGAGGGAAGAAAAAGGGGTTAGAATGGTTTTATGAAACTCTGCTGGAGTGGGATGGGCACTGGTAGCAGCAGCTCAGGACATGGGGAGAGAAAGAGAAAGCAGATGATTAGGACAGGGTTTATATTTGCTGGATAAGCTGTAAGAGGAAGAAAATTGTAATGAGACATTACTCAAAAGCTTGAGCAAATAGAAATGTTTTGAGTCTAGATTTAAAGATTGAGAGTGTGTCTGAGTCCCGTATATTAATAGGGAGGCTATTCCAAAGTTGGGGAGCTTTATAAAAGAACGCTCTTCCTCCTGCATAGTTTTTTCTAATACGCGGGACTAATAACAGGCCAGCGTCTTGGGAGCGGAGTGAACGCGGCGGATTGTAAGGAGTAAGGAGTTCCTGTAGATAATGCGGGGCCAGACCATTGAGGGATTTATACGTCAGGAGAAGTATTTTATAATCTATACGAAATCTAACAGGTAGCCAATGTAGGGATGAAAGAATAGGTGTAATGTGATCGAACTTTCTAGCTCTGGTAAGCACTCTTGCGGCTGCATTCTGAACTAGCTGGAGTTTATGGAGTAATTTATGTGGACTTCCAGCCAACAACGCGTTGCAGTAGTCCAGCCTGGAGGTTATGAATGCATGTACCAGCTTCTCAGCATCTTCCAGAGAGAGTATACTGCGGATTTTAGCTATATTTCTTAAGTGGAAGAATGCAGTTTTGACTATGCTACATATGTGAGCATCAAACGAAAGAATTGGGTCAAAGATGACCCCAAGGTTTCTCACAGTTTTACCAGGTATAATTAAGTGACCGTCTATGTCTACAGTATTAACATTTATGTTTTTATCAATATTAGGACCTAATAGAAGGACCTCAGTCTTATCAGAATTAAGTAAGAGAAAGTTGTGTGTCATCCAATTTTTAATGTCTTTAATACAGTCTGTTATTTGATTTGTACAGAGCTCCTCGTTGGGTTTAGCAGATATGTAAAGTTGCGTGTCATCAGCATAGCAGTGAAAGTTAATACCATGCCTACGGATAATTTTACCCAGTGGTAGCATATAAAGAGTAAAGAGTAATGGACCCAGTATTGATCCTTGAGGGACACCATATTTTACTCTAGACTGATAAGAGCATTCGTTATTTAAATAAACACACTGGAATCGATCTCTCAGATAAGATCTGAACCAGGTGAGGGCTGATCCTTTAATTCCTATAAGATTTTCTAACCTATCAAGTAGAATAGCGTGATCTACGGTGTCAAAGGCAGCACTTAGATCTAGCAGTACAAGGATGGCATTACTGCCCCTATCAAGAGCTGAAAGTAAATCATTAGTTACTCTAAGTAAAGCTGTTTCAGTACTATGGTTTTGTCTAAATCCAGATTGAAAAACCTCATGCATACTATTACTTTGTAGATACAAGCACAGCTGGTTAAACACAATTTTTTCTAGGATTTTGGCTATAAAGGAAAGATTAGAAATTGGTCTATAATTAGCAAGCTCGCGGGGGTCCAGATTTGGCTTTTTGATAATGGGCTTAATGACCGCCAATTTAAGAGAATTGGGTACGTAGCCCATGCTAAGGGATGAATTTACTATTTCTAGTAATGATTTTCCCACCTTTGGCAGTGCCTGTTTAAATAATTGTGTGGGTACTGGATCTAATATACATGATGTTGATTTTGATGAGTTAATTACACTAAGTAAATCTTTTTCTGTAACCGGGCTGAAACACTCTAGGTGTGTCTCAGAGCTGGAGCAGCATTCATTAATATCTATAAGGAAATTTTGGGGGTGATACTGAATTTTTTGTCTAATGCTATTAATTTTATCATCAAAGAACTTCATGAAATCATTACTATTAATGTCGACAGGGATAACGGAGCTAGTTTGTGTTTGACTGCCGGTGAGTTTAGCCACAGTATAATGAAATATACTGGGATTTTGTTTTAATTAGGGCTTTTTTGTAGTCTGTGAGACTGTGCTGCCACGCTAGCCGGAAAAATTCTAGTTTTGTGTGTCGCCATTTACGTTCAAAGTTACGAGCGGTTTGTTTTAATGTGCGTGTGTGGTCGTTATACCACGGTGCTAGCTTTTTATCCCTGATTTGTTTTATTTTTGTCGGCGCTACGCGGTCAAGCTTAGAGCGGAGCACAGTTTGTAGATTTTCTGTTTTGTGCTCGAGATCATGCTCATAGGACGGAAGGGAGATGGTTAAGTCTGGGAGTTTATTTACAAATTCATTAGCAATTGCGGTTGTTATTTTACGCTTGCTGATATAGCGGGGCGGGAGGAGGATATTTTGATTAAAAACTATTTCAAACATAATGAGATAATGATCGGATATTGAGTCATGTTGAGAAAGAGTAACTATAATCTCAGCCTCAATACCCAGTGTCAAAACTAAGTCTAATGTATGACTATATCGGTGAGTGGGGCCAATTACATTTTGTTTAAAGCCTAGAGCATCTAAAACTGATTTAAATGCAATTTTTAGTGGATCCTGGTCCTTTTCAAAGTGGATATTAAAGTCTTCAACAATTATGATCTTATCAGAAAGAAGAATTACTGCTGCTAGAAAGTCAGCAAATTCACTAATAAAATTTGAGTATGGTCCAGGAGGACGATACAGTGTTATAAGCAGAAACGAATGCTGCGTTTTGGAAGCAGGAGACGGGCCTGCTACTTTAAGACTAAGAACTTCAAACGACTTAGCATCCAATCGTGAGTTTTGACATATACCTAACATTGAGTCATAGATTGTGGCAACACCACCGCCACGACCAGAGCTGCGTGGGTAACTGAAATAGCTAAAACCTGGGGGGTAGACTCATTTAAAGCGATATATTCATCAGGTTTAATCCAGGTTTCACACAGACATAGTACAGTAAGGTGATTATCTAGCGATCTTATATTTAATATCCCTAGTTTCATACGGACGCTGCTGGTACTCTGAGAGACGGATGCTGTTGTTTTAATTTTAATACGATTATTAGTTTTTCAGTTTCGAGCGACACGGGGGACAGACACAGTCTCAATCCTACAAGGTAAAAATGCACTTGTATCTGAAAAAGGCACATAATTAAAACTCACAGCCTTATGCACAGGAAAGTGGCAAGATAACTCATTAGAACAATTTATATTACTAAACTGCCCATTACTTAGACCACTAACCTGGCCGGTATGACTGGTTAGAGCCAGTCAGTCCCGGCGTAGCACCGCCTCAATGTTACCAGAGAGGACGGTGGATCCCAGGCGGCTGGGGTGAGCTCCTTCAGGACCTCACTGCGCCGGGCGGACGTGTCGTTGGTACCCACATGCAGGATGACGGTGCCGGGGTCCCCGCGATGCCGAAGCACCGTAGGAAGCCGCCGGGCGACGTCCAGGACCCGAGCTCCTGGAAAACACGACACTGCAGCATTACCCTTAGCGTTAGACACCTTTAAATGCCTAACAATGGAATCTTCGACAATGAGGGTACTGCCCTTATCTGTTTTCCTCGGGGCTGGGGGAGGTGAAGGAGGCGACGGCGACGAGCTGAGGACCTCAAACCGGTTTGCGGATGCAAAATCCGGCTGAGAAGGTATACATTGCACTTTAAGTGACACACTTGGAAATAGGTACTTTAATGGTATATTAAATTACATTAAACTAAAAGTGTACTTCATAGTAGTCTATTTTTTTTTAAATACACTATATTGCACTTTTTGAAATGTATGATCAAAGTTTACTCTCAAATATTTGAAGAAAGCATAATATTAATGTACTTCTAATATATTTTTTGTATGAACATAAATTATCGTTTTATAGTTTACTTGAGTCTTTATTTATTGAACCCAGAAACCCAATATGCAGCTAACGGCTCAATGCTGGCTAACAACTGAACTCAGCAGTAGGGATTGGAGGGTGTTAGCTTGTGGCTGAATGCTAGCTATCAGCAAAACTCAAGATTAGGGATTTGAGGGTGTTAGCTTGGGATGCTAACTGTTTTTCAAGCTAAATTATTGGCTGATGTTTGATAGAAGAAATATGATTAGTAGGTTTTGGGGTTTGGTATAATATGTGAATTATGGATATAGTTCACTCCAGTCTTTATTTATTCACCTCAGAAGCTAGTAGCTCAATGCTAGCTAACAACTGAACTCTGCAGTAAGGATTGGAGGGTGTTTTTGATGCCTCTATTTTAAGCTGTTCTTCATTCATGAAGGTCAGAACACCAGTCTGGGCATTTCTGTGATTCATTAATCAAAATTCACGCAATAGAGTGACAGCTCTTATAATTGCATTCACACTTATAAAGTGAGGTGATGAGATATCACCTTTAAGAGTGTTTACAACAATAGAAAGAGAGCGAGAGAGAGAGAAAGAGACAGATGTAAAGAATGAAAGAAGGAAGTAAAGCTAGCTCTTGACGGAGGCTGAGGATGAGTGCCTGAACCCCCCCCCACACAAAGTGATGTGCTGAAGAGGAGCCTCTCAATATGCTTCCTTGATCTTTCAGCTTACATAATATAATTAAACACTTTAAGCAGGCTTTAGTGAGGCAGGCCGAGTGTGTGCGGCGCCGCGAGAGGGCTGGAAAATCCCTTAAGAAGCCCATATGTGCCTCAGCGCTCGCACTGCCGCCTCAGAGTCACACACTCGCCGAAAAATCCCTTCGTTCCGCTGCTGCTGCTGCTGCTCCACGTACTCAAACGCAGCGCAAAACACACACACGTCAGCGCTGTCACAAACCTCAAACACACCGGGAAATGTTTCAATTATTAAACATCCCGTATACATATCACTGCTCAAAATTTAATATAAACAATCATTCATTCTGTACACAAACATCTACTAGCCTCTCTTTATCCTGTACTGCACCTTTAACTCTCTCTCGTCCCTTTAGCATTATTACACCTTATTGCTATGTGCCTTCAAGGCTAATGCACCCTCAAGACCATTGTATCTTAAAGATTATTGCACCTTCAGTACTATTATACGAATAATTATATTGCACTTTCAAGTTTCTTTTTATCTTTAAGATTGTTATACATAAAACCGTGCACATTTAAAACCGTTATATTTGTAAGACTATTGCACCTTTAAGACAATTGTACAGTTAAGGCTACTGCGACTTTAAGGCTATTTAACCTTTAAGGCTTTTGTTTGTTCAATGCTTTTGTGCCTTTAAGGCTATTGCTACATTTAAGGCTATTGCATATTTTAAGACTATTGCATATTTAAGCCTATTGCACCTTTAAGACTATTGCATCTTTATGACTATTGCACATTTAAGGTTATTGCATTTTTAAGATTATTGCACATTTAATGGTGTTGCACCTTTAGGGCTATTGTTTATTCAAGACTAGTGCACTTTTAAGACTATTGCAAATTAAACCTATTATATGTTTAAGGCTATTGCACCTTTAAGACTATTACACCTTTAAGGCTTTTGAAAGTGTAAGGCTTTTGTGCCTAAAAGCATATTGCATCTATAAGGACGAACACACACATTTTTATTTTACACACAAGTTTATTGCACTTTAAAGGCTATTAAATCGTAACTATTACACCTTTAAGGCTATTGCACCTTTAAGGCTGTTACACCTTTAAAGCAATTGCAGACAGTTGCACATTTAATGATATTGCATCGTCATGACTGTTGTTACTTTAAAAATATTGCATCTTTTAAGGCTATTGGACATTTAAGGCTACTGCGCCATTAAGGCTATTGCGTCTTTATGATTATTGCACCTTTAAGGCTATTGTACGATTAAGGCTATTGCATATTTAAGATTATTTCACCTTAAGGCTATTACTTATGTAAGCCTATTGCATATTTAATGCTATTGCATCTTTAAGGCTATTGCAAATTCAAGACTATTGCATCTTTATGATTATTGCACCTTTAACAATATTGTTCCTTTTCGACAAATTGCACAGTGAAGGCTTTTGCATTTGCATTAATATTTCTTTATAATTATGGGAACTTTAATGATATTGTACATTTAAGTATATTACACATTTAAGGCTATTAAAACTTTAAGGATATTGTACCTTTAAAATGTTAAAACTATTGCACCTTTAACATGAACACACCTTTAGAGCTATTGTGCATTAAGACTATTGTTATTTAAAGACACTATTGCACTCTTAAGACTATAGTATCTCTAAGGCTTGTGTACCTTTCAGATTACTTAGCGTTAAGACTAATACACATTTATACCTGCAAGACTATTGCAACTTGGAGTATTGTTTCTTTTTTGTCTTTGGGGACATTTAGATTATTGAGCTTTTAAAGCTATTATACATTTAAAAATATTGTACCTATTGTGTTTTTCCACATGCAAGGCTATAACATATTTAAGACTATTATATAGTATCAGTATGACTGTTATACCTTTAACACTATTGTGCCTCGGAAACTATTCCACTTGTAAGGCTGTTGAGTACATACGTATATATATTATTTTATATTGTTTCTTTTTTAGTAGCAAGAATTTGCCTCTAGATAGCCTCAGATTTTGTTCCGGTACTGATGATACAGTGTGTACACAGAGTAAAACACAGTGGGAGAAAATGGTTATATCACTGAAAGGTTCAGTAGAGTCAGCTCGTCCTATATGAGCAATATTTGATCTATGTTTGGCATCTGACATTTCATTTTCCATCTCCGCTGAGTGCTCGCACTGCTGGTGTGTTAATGATCGTGTGTGTGTGTATGCTGTGTGTGTTATTAAACCAGGATGTTTCCTGGAGTGCAGCTGTGCTGTTCGCTAAATGCTAACGCTAACCGCTGTTGTGTGCAGTGATAAGAAAAACTGGAGTCTGGACAGACAAATATACAGATGTGATAATCAGAGCTTATATAACACTGGCAGAGCAGTAATCTACAGCCAGAGACCTCTATTCCCCGAACACACACACACACACATACAAACATACACACACATATACACAACATTATTCCATTCTCTGGCAAATGCAATTGTTTTATAATGTATTCATTGTATCTTAAAGGAGAAGCCGCACATTTTTCATTTCATTTTTTTACACCTTTAAGTTTATAGCACCTTCAAAGCTATTGCACATTCAAGAATGTTGCACATTTAAGGTTATAGCAGATTTAAAACAACAGCACATTTAAGACTGTTGCACATTTAAGACTATTGCACCTTTTAAGGCTGTTGCAGCTTCAAGGCTATTACACATTTAAGGTTATTGCTCATTTTGTTCCTTGAAGGCTATTGCACATATAAGGCTATTGCATATTTAAAACTATTGCACATTTAAAGCTATTGCACATTTAAAGCTATTGCACATTTAAGACTATTGCACTTTCAAAGTTATTGTACCTTAGAGGCTATTGCACCTTCAAGGCTGTTGCATATATGAAGGCTATTGCACCTTTAAGAATACTGCACATTCAAGACTATTGCGCATTTAAACCTATTTCACCTTCAAGGCTATAGCACATTTAAGGCTATTGCACAATTAAAACTATTTCACCTTCAAGGCTATTGCACATTTAAGGCTATTGTACATTTAAGAATATTGCACATGGAAGACTATTGCAGCCTTCAATGCTTTTGCATATTTAAAGCTATTGCACCTTCAAGACTATTGCACCTGTAAGGATTTTGTACATTTAAGTCTATTGCACCTTCAAGGCTATTGCACATTTAGCACCATTGCAGATTTAAGGCTATTGCACCTTTAAGTTTATTGCACATTTAACATTATTGCACCTTGAAGGCTAATGCACGTTTAAGACTATTGCACCCTTTAAGGTTATTGCATATTTAAGGCTATTGCACCTTCAAGGTTATTGCATGTTTAAGACTATTGCACATTTAAGGATATTGCACATGTAAGACTATTGCATCTTTAAAGCTATTGCATATTTAAAGCTATTGCAGCTTTAAGGCTTTTGCATCTTTAAGGCTATTGCACATTTATGGATGTTGCATATTTACAACTATTGCACATTTATGGATGTTGCATATTTACAACTATTGCACATTTATGGATGTTGCACATTAAAGCCTATTGCACCTTTAAGGCTATTGCAACTTAAAGAATATTACACTTTCAAGGATGTTTCTTATTTAAGACTATTGCACCTTTAAGACTATTGCACCATTAAGACTATTGTACCTTTAAGGCTATTGCACCTTCAAGACTGTTGCACCTTCAAGGCTATTGCGCCTTTAAGACTATTGTACCTTTAAGGCTATTGCACCTTCAAGACTGTTGCACCTTCAAGGCTATTGCGCCTTTAAGACTATTGCAAATTTAAAAATATTGCACCTGTTAGATAGATAACCACCTAGTTAGGTAATAATACTATTGCATAAATGTGGCTTAATTAATCATTTATCTTCTTTTTTTTTATCACCAGTGCATGCTGACCCTCTGGCAGCAGCTCGGGGGTTAAACTGGAGCGAAGCTTCGGTGGATCTCAGCAGTAAACAGATCTAAACTGCACGTTTATTGTTTGGGTATCACACATACTGCACAAACTAGACAAAGTGGGAATCCAGGGATAAAATCCTTACGCTGTGCTGTAAACTCAGTGAAGGCAGTCTGAGACACTTGGTCTGGGAGAGTTTGCAGGTCTGTGACTTTTGAGTGTGAGTTTGTGACTTTTGGGACTTTTTTTTAGCTAATTTTACAGCATGTTTGACATGTTTGGTTTAATTTCTATAGAACAAAAAGCTGTAGAACTGCTCGTTTTCTATATAAATAGGATATTGGCTCTTTAAATCCTGAACTCTGCAGGCAGAGCATTTTTACTGAACACAGCGAAGAGATTTTGGCCGTTTCGTTTGAGTGACAATGCAGGATTTTCTTATAAAAGCAGCGGCGCTCTGTATGCGGGACTGAGGGACGGGAGTGAAATGAGCTTGACGTTAATATTTCCTCCCGCAGACTGCTTTTATTAAAACAGCGGAAAAAGCTCAGACTTTGTGTTTTGTATGGACGTGTAGGCCACGGTTTACACTTCCTGTCGGGTCTCGACACCCGTAAACTGCAGAAATGTTGAGCCGAGCGTTTTCTGGACATGAAACAATTTGGCTATGCCTGTCACCAGAGCTCCCAGCTCCCTTATAAACTTCTATAAACGGCTTTTATCCCAGTGGACGGACAGACAGACTGGCATACGGACGTACATGTGCTTTTTCTATTAATTTTTGGTGATCAAAATGTTTATTTTAGCTCAGAAATGATAGGGGGTGGATGGCAGACATATATAAATATGTACACTAATAGGGTTTAAAAAAATGCAAAAACTACTGAGTATTAGACAATTAAAATAACAACAATATAGCAATAAACAATACAAAAAATTTATTTGATTTGACCCCCCATGTAAGGAGTGCTTATAATGCTTCCTAATATTTTGATTAATTATTAAAATAAACATTCCTTAACAACTTAAAATAACATGTATTAAACACATTTAATCCAAAAGAGTCCAATCGCTTTGGTTGTATCTGTATCTTTCTTTAAATTGACAGACAAATGTTTCTGTAGACTTCTGTAGAGTTTATTGTAATGAGTTCATGTGAATGAAGATGAACGAGTCCATCTGAGAACAAGCCATAACACAAGCCCAAGCCATGACCCTACCTCCACTGTGCTTCACAGATGAGCTGGTATGTTTGATATCATGAGCAGAACCTTTCCTTATCTAAACCTTTGCCTTTGTAAAAGTTTATCTTTGTCTCATCAGTCTCTGTATCGCTTTACAAATTCCAGCCTGGTCTTCCTATACATCTTGATAGTGGTTTTCATCTTCTGGTGAAGCCTCTGTAATTTTGTTTATGAAGTCTTTGGCACACCCTCTGGTTGTTGCTGAGGTCAATAACAGTTGTTTTTGGTTTAAAAGAACTTAAAATGTTTCTGTCCTAAACTGTTGTATTTCTTTGTTCTACTTGTTCATCATATGTTACTTAGTACACCAGTGATGACTTTCTTCTTCAGGATCTAGTGGCTCTGATTGACCCTCATTGATTTTCCATCTTCTCTCGGATTCACAGTTGCTTGTTTTTCACCTATAGACAGCTCTCTAGTTACAGATAAAACCTAAATCTGAAACTCTGCGTTCAGATATTGACCACTATTCATTATTTAAAAAAATCAATGTAACAGGACAAACCGAGGCTATAAAAACACTGAAACCTGACACAGTCAGTGCTGAATCTTCTGAACTGTGTGTCTGATCCAGATGTACTTTGTAAACTGTTGAACTGGTGTTTTGTATTCTTTGTTTTTAAAACTCAAATATTCTTTATAGCAAAAAAATTAAGGGATTAGCCTCACTTCAGTGCTTTCAACACTTTTAGAGTGGACAGTATGTGCTACATTTGTTGTCATGTGCACCCTTTATTACAATCATAAAAATCACCTAATTAAAGGAACAATCAGTAATAAATGAGGACGTGTGAAGTGGATATAGAAGTCCAAATTCTGGATAGAGTTTTCTGGCCTACCCCAGAAGCTCACATGGGTTGCCAGATTGTCACACAGTGGCAGGCGATGACGAGCCTTACTCTGTAGTTTATAAGTGAACATTTACATTTTCTATGTCCAAAATTCCCATCTCTACTACACTAGCAATGGTACTAAATTCATAAATAATTTACTATAATTTATATTTGAATATTGTATCAAGAGTCTTGGCTCAAAGCTCAAAGCTTGTAATGATTTTTTTAGGATGCTTTAAAGTGTGTTATACACTTTTCTTTAAAAGTTATTATGAATGCAGCATTAATAGAAAGTTTGGTAACACTTTCTATGAATGTCATCTTTATTAGACACTACAACCACATTCATAACATATTATAATGCATTCATAAGGCATTATAAACATGGCTATAAATATTTATGAAAATACATAACCCATTATCGCCATGTTTATTAAGCATTATGACCTGTGATCATAATACATTATAAGCTCTGCTTATAATATATATGTTAAAATAGTTTATATCTATCATTAATAATCTAGTCCTACAATGAAAGTCTGGCACTTTACTTAGAGCGCACAAAGACCTGTTATAATACATTATAATTGACTATAACTACTATTATATTCAAGACAAGCACAATTTATGAGTGGTTAAAAATATATTTATAGGATTATTGAGGGTGTGTTTATAAGTTGGAAGCTTTTTTAGGCATGATACAAGTCTACAAGCTGGGACTGAGTTTCTTGGTATTGATGTATAACATGTTATAAACACTACATCTATTAATGCATTATAATCACAGTTTATTATGCATAATAAACATGGCTATAATGAATTATACATTTTTATAAATATGTATAGCCATGTTAATGAGTTACACTTTATAATAATTTATGAGTAATTTATGAGTGGTTAAAAATAATAATTTATGAGTGGTTAAAAATATATTTATAGGATTATTGAGGGTGTGTTTATAAGTTGGAAGCTTTTTTAGTCATGATACAGTCTGCACACTGGACTGAGTTTCTTGGTATTGATGTATAACATGTTATAAACACAGCTATTAATGCAATATAATCACAGTTTACTATGCATAATAAACATGGCTATAATTAATTATACATTTTTATAAATATGTATAGCCATGTTTATAATGCCTTATAAATGCATTATAAAGTGTTATGAGTATGTTTATAGAGTCTTATAGAGATGACATTCATAGAAAGTGTTACCGAAAGTTTTATCTTAAGTTTAATTCGATTTCTTCCAGCATGTGATGCTTTTTCTATTTTGTTCTATATATTTTTTTTTCTATTTTCTGGACGCTGAGTCTGGAGAATGTTAGCATTATTTTGGTGGTGTATGTTTTTAATGCAGGATGCAGAGCTGAGTTGAGTCGAGGCGCTCAGCTCCATCCTAATCTACGCCGGAGGGGACGGGGCTTATTTTACCCTCTGTAGGAAAGGGGGAGGGGGGTAAATTGGGTAGACAATGTAATGTGAGAAAGGCTGGTGACATGCATCTCCAGCACACTGAGAAACCCCAGCGCCGCTGAGGGGCGGAGAAAGAAAGCTCCAGAACCTGAACTGAAACCTGCACTCGCCCCTGTTCAGAACAAACCGCTGAGAATGATTTAGCTCCTCCAGACTTCGCTCTTATTAAGAAGCTTATGATGCACAGCTACTGCTTTAAATACTGCAAAACTCTGGCGTCACGCCACTGCCTCCCAAATATGTGGGTTTTTGAGGAGAGAAATGTTGCCATGGTTTCTAATGCAGTTAGAAAAAGCCTTTTCCAGAGAATAGCCGCGCTGTGTACCGCAGGATACGCCAATTACCACTTACCACTGGAGAGCAGATCAGCTTCAACCTCACTTCTGTGTTTTCACAGTCATTCCTCTCTCACAGAGTACTGAGTATTTAATCCTGAAGAAGTGGTAGGAAGTAGGAGAGAGTGGCTATAATCTGGTTATAAAGGAGTTATTACACCTGAAATCTGGACCGTTGTAGTCTGTATTGTATTTAATCTAGTTAGTTTAGTTCTGTTTCACAACAAGACCAAGACACAGATCTGAAAACGAATCAGGACGAGTCAATACCAAGACCTAGACTCAGAAAAAGACACATCAGGGACGAGTCAATATCAAGACCAAGACCCAGATCAGGATACATCAGGATAAGTCAATACCAAGATCAAGACCCATATTATGACTAATCTGGAGGAGTCAATGCCAAAACCAGGGCTCAGATCAGGACACATCAAGATGAGTCACGGCCAAGACTAGGGCTCAGATCAGAATTCATTAGGATGAGTCAATACTAAGACCCATATCCAGAACAGGATGTATCAGGAGGAGCTAATTCTAAAACCAGGAACCACAGCAGAAAACATCAGGACGAGTCAAGACCAGGCCCAAGACCCAGATCAGGATACATCAGGAGGTGTCAATACTAAAACCAAGACTCAGAAAAAGACACATCAGGATGAATCAATACCAAGACACGAAACTAGATCAAGACTAATCAGAAGGCATCATTACCACAACCCAAATGCAGACCAGGACACATCACAACGAGTCAATACTAAGACAAGGACTCAGATCAAAAACATCAGGACGAGTCAAGACCAAGACCCAGATCAAGACTAATCATGAGGAGTCAATACCAAGACCAAGACCCAGATCAGAATATATCAAGACGAGTCAATACCAAGATTAGGACCCAGAAAAGATCAAGAGGAGTCAATACAAAGACCCAGATCAGAATATATCAGGACGAGTCAATACTAAGACCAAGACCCAGATCAGAACACATCAGGACGAGTCAATACCAAGACCCAGATCAGGATACACCAGTTACTGTATTTAGTCCGGTTCGTTTTGTTCGTTTTCACACTGTAGTTTTTATAGTAATTTAGGACACTAAACAACTCTATTACATTCTGACATCATCATAATCATCTGCAGTGTGTGGGCGGAGTCTTACTTTACTTCACACTGATTGGTTTGTGAAAAAGCTGCAGCAGTTTGTTGTGTTCAATCAATTGCCTTGGACCCCCAAAACAAAGACTGGTTATGAATTGAATGCAATGACACCTCTTTAAATTTGGTGAACCCCTCTGTTGGATACGTCCAGGTAGCTGCACCTTTAAATTAGCAATCCGCCAAAGTCAGAGTGAACCTGGAATGATGAGCAAGTGACACTTTGATTGGTTTAAAAGACTCTCGTGATTATTCAGATAATTAGTACATGAATTTTTTATTGTTTTGTGTTGCGCAATTGGTGTACTTTACCCATCATTATGATAGCAAAGACACACTGAAGTTGATGACTCACCTATAGATCGCTATTTAAAATAGGACACCTATTTCTCGATTACCACTTTTGCATTAATGATAGTGTGCTAAGACTCACTTTCTAAACAACTGCTTTTTATTGAGATTTATTTGCTTTATTTTGAGTGCCGAATACCAAATATTTCATATTAAGTGCACCTATCCTTGCTTTTTCTCCCGTTAAAATAAAATATATATAATCCCAGGTAATCAATGTCGGCTCTGACTTTTGGACCGGGCTGTATATTTCTGAACTGACGTACACCCACGAGTCAATTTTCCCAGAAATGCACGCAGCGTGTTTCTGTAACATTTCATGTACTTTGATCTATACAGAGATCTATAACACACTGTAGCTGTGGGCTGTTTTGACTAATTGTCTTCAGAAAGCTTTGAAGAGTTGCTGACCCTTTCAATAATCCTCTTCTGCTGCTGTCTGCCATCAAATCCCAGCCTGAGAGGATCTATTTAAAGATGCACGCCTCGGTGTAGCGCTCAGAAACGCCACAGCAGCTATAAAAACGTCAGTGACTTTACAGAACAGAGCGACAAAACGCCTACGGACGCCGTGAGAATAGGAACCGGTATTAAATAATTACACAGCTGCGCAAAAACTCATAAACCCTGCTATTAAATATTAAATAATACACAGCAGTGTCATACATTGGGCATTACATACTGCATGCTATTTAAATACACGCATCTGCGTGAGAAACACTGTGGTGGAAGAAATTAGTAAATATGGCACATTTTATACTGAACACTTGTGTTGTATTTATTGGATTCAGCACTGCTAGAGTCAAATCAAGCCAAGACCCAGAGCAGGACACATAGGCGAGTCCAAGGTCAGGATCAGGATATATCAGGGGGAGTCAATACCAAGACCCAGACCCAAATTAGAACACAACAGGATGAGTCAATACCAATACCAAGTCCTAGAGCAAGACACATCAGAACGAGTCAATATCAAGACCAAGACCCAGATCAGAACACATCATGATGAGTCAATACCAAGACCCAGATTGATAAATATCAGGAGAAGTTAAGACCCAGATCAGAATGAGTCAATACCAAGACCCAGATCAGAACACATCAGGTGGAATCAATACCAAGACCCAGAAAAGGATACATTAAGATGAGTCAATACCAAGACCCAGAAAAGGATACATTAAGATGAGTCAATACCAAGACCCAGAAAAGGATACATTAAGATGAGTCAATACCAAGACCTAGAAAAGGATACATTAAGATGAGTCAATACCAAGACCTAGATCAGGACCCAGATCAGAACACATTAGGATGAGTCAATACCAAGACCCAGATCAATACATATCAGGAGAAGTCAATGCCAAGACCCAGATCAAGAGCAGGATACATCAGGATGAGTCAATACCTAGACCCAGATCAGGACAACCTAATACCAAGACTCAGACTCAGATTAAGACACTTAAGGATGAGTCAGTACCAAGACTCAGATCAGGATACATCAGGAAGAGTCAATGCCAAGATCAAGGCTTAGATCAGGATATATTAGGAGGAGTCAATACAAAGACCAGGGCCCAGATAAGAACACATCAGGAGGAGTCAATATCAAGACCCAGACTTAGATCAAGATAAATCATGAGGAGTCAATTCTAAGACCAAGAACCAGATCAGGATACATTAAGATTAGTCAATTCCAAGACCAAGATTCTGACCAGAACACAACAGGATGAATTAATACCAAGACCAAGACACATTGAGTTGTGTAAGACCAACACTTTAAATACCTAAGTCCAAGTCAAACCAAGACTAGGACTAGGACTAGGATAGTGTCTGAGACAAGGCAGAGACCAAGACACATTAAGTCTCTCAAGCCCAAGACTGGGACGCATTGGGTCTGAGTCAAGACCAAGACCATAACCAAAACACACAGTTGACTGGGACACATCCAGACAAGTCAAGACCAATGCAGAGACCAATTGAGACAAGTCAAGACAAACATCAAGACCAAGACTGATGCATCGAAACTAGTTAAGACCAAGACCAATGTCTGGACATACCTAGTCCCAATCAAGATGAAGATTGGGATCAGGACACATTAACTTTGATTCAAGACCAACACTAGGACACATCAAGTCAAGAGTCAGAACAAAGACCAAGACACATCAAAACTAGTCAAGACCAAAACTTTGTGTTTTATCTAAGTCAATCTAAGTCAAGACTAAGATAGGGACACATTGGAGTCTGAGTCAAGACCAAGACCATAACCAAAACACACAGACGACTGGGACACATCCAGCAACTAGTTAAGACCAAGACCAAGGTCTGGACATATCAAGTCCCAATCAAGATGAAGATTCAAACACATTAACTTTGATTCAAGACCATCACTAGGACACATCAATTCAAGAATTTTAGTGTTTAAGTCTGAGTCAAGACTCAGATAGGGACACATGGAGTCTGAGTCAAAACCAAGATCAAGACTATGACAAATCAAGCCCAACTCAAGACAAATCCAAAATCAGGACACATTAAAACAAAGCAAGACCAACAAACAGACTTGCCTGGAATGCAACCAATCAAAAACAAGCAATTGTGAAGCTGAAAGAAGATGAAAAAACAAAAACAGCGATTGCATAAACATTGACCATAGCTGATACAACTGTTAGAATGCCCTGAAGAAGAAAGTCGTCACTGGTGTATTAAGGAACAGATGTCAAACAGGTACGTCAAGGAAAAACACAGCAGTTAATGAAACATTACAAGACTCAGATCAGAACACATGAGGAGGAGTCAATATCAAGAACTTGATCAGGATACAATAAGATTAGTCAATTCCAAGACCAAGATTCAGACCAGAACACAACAGGACGAGTTAATACCTAGACCAAGACACATTGAGCTGTGTAAAGACCTACACTTTAAATAGCTAAGTCCAAGTCAAGACCAACATTAGGACACATCAAGTGTTCCAGAGTTTTAGTGTTTCAGTCTAAGTCAAGACTAAGATAGGGACACATGGAGTCAAAACCAAGATCAAGACTGGGACAAATCAAGCCCAACTCAAGACAAATCCAAAGTCAGGACACATTAAAACAAGACCAAGACCTTGATGGTATTGCAAAGACAACTGCCCAATCAACAGACTTGCCTAGAATGTAACCAATCAAAAACCAGCAATAGTGAAGCTGAAAGAAGATGGAAAATCAACAACAGCAATTGCACAAACATCGACAATGGCTAGTACAACTGTTTAGAATGCCCTGAAGAAGAAAGTCGTCACTGGTGTATTAAGGAACAGATGTCAAACAGGTACATCAAGGAAAAACACAGCAGTTAATGTAGTAGAAAGATTTGTGAGTGCTGTTTCGAGTACTACAACACTAGTGAATGATGTCCGACATCACGTTTTACATCCTCCGATCCACATAGAACTCTTTTAAAGCACATTCTTCTGTATTGTACAGGTTTTTGTACAATATGCCAGGCCTGAATAAAGCATGAAACATACTTACTGCATTTATCTCTTCATTTAAATGATGAATAATTAAAAAGAGTGCACTAAATGCACAGGCGTGGGCCGTGCTGCACCATGCGTACATCACAGCACTGCCGCCCCTAGAAGCTTCTGTCCATCATCACTCAGGAAAAAGCATGCGTGCATCAGATCTATCCGCATGACTTATAGATTTATGGAGGCGCTTCAGTGGCGGAGTGAATAGACGGCTTTAATAAGATGATGGCTCCATCCTGGCAGGAGCGCGAGGGCCAGCAGCCATTAGTCAGAAGAATGAGGAGCAGTCAGGAGGATGGATGGGAGGCTGGGAGGTGGGCAGTAACCAGTTACATTTACTCATATAGTCATATAAACCACAGTAACTTTTTGATGGATTTGTGTATTTTTGAGTATTTTAACTGATTGGTAGGAATAGGCTCAATGCTGGCAGACCTCCTGACACCAGGGGGAGATAAAGAGCACCTCCAAAAGTCAATTAAACCCAGTATTAAACACCTGGGATGAGGGCTTTATAAACAACTCTGGAAAAAATGAAGAGAGCACTTCAGTTTCCAAATCAGTTTCTCTGGTTTTGCTATTTACTGTCACGTCTGGTGCTGTAGGCACTTCCTGTCCTTCCACACTGGTCTCCAACGGAGGTTGTCAGCCCAACAACTACAATACCCAGAATGCACCACCCGCTGACAACACACACACTGCTGATCACGTGACACCTCACCTGCCCCGGCCTGTTAGCCCTGAGTATTAGCCACAGTATAAAAGTACTGCTCAGACGCCCTTCGGCGCCGCGTATTGCCTAGGTTCGTCCGACATTACAAAGCGTTATTCTCTGTGATTATTTTCTGTGTATGACCTTGCTCTTGTTTTCTGACTACCGATTTTTGCCTTTGCCTTCGCTGTGGATTTTTCGTGTATCACCTTGGACTGTTTATCGTTTGTGTTTTTTCGGATCACCTTTGATATTGCCTGCCTCGTGTATGACTATTGGACTGTTTACCGTTTCTGTTTTTGGATTGCCTCTGATACTGCTTACTTCGTGTATGACCACTGGACTGCCTCACTATCCTGTTAAGCTCTCCGTTTCCAGGTATACCTTTACTGGTGTTTTGTTGCTACTGTTAATCTCATTCTCTGTACCCTGTGGGTTTGTAATAAAATCCTTAACTGGTTCCGCGAGTGTCTGTATTCTGTGCCCCACCATGACAGAATACGCGGCCTCACGTGAACAGACAGCGATCTCTGACCAGTTGAAAACAGGGTTGATTAGCCAGGGACAACTTCTCGGTCAGCACCAACAAACCCTCGTTGGTGTGACTCACGCCGTTACCGAGCTAGCTAGCCAGCAAGCTAATCAGCAACAACAGCTAACTAGCATCCTCGACCACCTACAGGGATTAGCTTCGGCTAACGCTAGCTCTACTGCTAACCCTAGCTCCATGGCTAACACCAGGCCTCATAACCCCAGCACTTCTTCCTCCGGATTTTTTGTGTGCAAACCGGAGTTATATGACGGTGATCCGGTGAAGTGCAGCGGTTTTATTTTACAATGCTCTGTTTACTTCAGTAACTCTCCAGTGACTACTGATCAAGCCAAGATAGGCTTTATTATCTCTCGTCTCTCCGGGAAAGCACTCGAGTGGGCCACTGCTGTATGGGATAGCATTTTGGTGGCTAGCTACACGGATTTTTTGGACACTTTCCGCTCTGTGTTTGATCACTCGCGTTACGGTCAATCTAATGGAGAGTTACTGCTCGCTCTTAAGCAAGGTCACAAGCCAGTCGCTACTTATGCTCTGGAGTTTCGGACGCTAGCTGCTGGCAGTGGATGGAATGATGCAGCGCTTCTTTCAGTGTTTAAAAACGGACTCAACCCGGACATTTTAAGAGAGTTAGCTTGCCGAGATGAAGCACTCACCCTGGATCAACTCATTGCTCTCTCTATTCGCCTGGATCAGCTGCTATCTCGTCGTCCCAAGTCCAGCACCCAAGTAGCTTCTGTACCCCATCCACACGTCTCTGCCAGCGGTTTCAGTGGGTCTACATCTGCTCCGGAGTCCACACCTGAACCCATGGACATCCAGAGGTCCAGACTGTCTGCTGCCGAACGCCAACGCCGCATTCGTCTCCATCTATGTCTCTACTGTGGAGAGAAGGGTCATCACAAAGCTGAGTGTGGTTTCCTGACCCGATCCATGAGGTCTCCTGCGACGGGAAGGCGTGTGGAAAGGGTTCCACGCGCCAACGTGGTACGTAACCTGACTCCTTGTCGTGATTCCAAAAATTTTTCGTTACCTATGGTTTTAAGTTCACCTACTGGTTCTTTTCCCGTTGCAGCACTCGTTGATTCCGGATCGGAGGGAAACTTCATAAGCCTGGAGTTGGTGAAGGAGCACAACATCCCCACTAAGGAGCTCCGTCGCCCCATCTCTATCCACGCTGTTGATGGGAAATCGGTGCGCTCCAGACCTGTCACTCTCCAGACTGTACCACTCTCTCTCCAAGCCAGCGCTCTCCACCACGAGGAACTGTCTCTGTTCGTGCTTCCCAGCACGGAACACCCGTTGATTTTGGGCATGCCTTGGCTCAAGACGCACAACCCACTGATTTCCTGGACTGAGGGGGACGTTACGGTTTGGTCTGATTTCTGTTTTGAACATTGTTTAGCCCGTCCTGATATAGCATTACAGTCCACGTCTATTGAAAGCCCTGACGTCGTAGATCCGCCCGTAGTTCCCTCTGAGTATTCAGATTATCTGGAGGTATTTAGTAAGGCTAATGCTACTAAGCTGCCACCACATCGCCCCTATGACTGTGCCATAGATCTTATTGAAGGTGCCACTCTTCCTAAGGCTAGAATATATCCTCTCACTCTTGACGAAGAGAAGGCTATGGCTACTTATGTGGAGGAAGCTCTCGCACAGGGTTTCATTCGGCCGTCAAAGTCTCCTGTAGGTTCGGGCTTCTTTTTTGTTAAGAAAAAAGATGGTGGTTTACGTCCTTGTATTGATTACCGTGGTTTGAACGATATCACCAAGAAGTTCGCTTACCCGCTCCCTCTCATTCCTAGCGCCCTCGAACAATTACGTGAGGCTAAGTACTTCACCAAGCTCGATTTACGCAGTGCGTATAATCTCGTTCGCATCCGTGAGGGGGATGAATGGAAGACTGCCTTCACTACCACCAATGGGCACTATGAGTACCTGGTAATGAGTTTTGGTCTAGCTAACGCACCGGCAGTCTTCCAGTCATTCATGAATGACATTTTTCGTGACATGATCAACAAGCATGTAGTCCTTTTTATAGACGACATTCTGATCTATTCCCCAGACTTAGACTCCCACGTTCGTCATGTCCGCTCCGTACTTAAACGTTTACTTGACAACAATTTGTTTGCTAAAGCCGAGAAGTGTGAGTTCCATCTCCAACGGGTCACATTTCTCGGTTATGTCATTAGTCCCCAGGGCGTCCTCATGGACGACACTAAAGTTTCCGCAGTCACCAATTGGCCCGTTCCTCAGTCCATTAAGGACCTCCAACGTTTTTTGGGCTTTGCTAATTTTTATCGGAGGTTCATTCGCAATTTTAGCAGTATTGCCGCTCCGCTTACTGCGTTGACAAAGGGGGCCACCAAGGTACTTAATTGGTCACCTGCAGCTGAGGCTGCTTTTTCTAGGCTTAAGTCCGCGTTTGTTTCGGCTCCCATACTCGCTCATCCCAAACCCGATCTGCCCTTCGTGGTCGAGGTTGACGCTTCTGACTCTGGGGTGGGGGCCGTGTTATCACAGCGCAGTGGTTCTCCACCTAAACTTCATCCCATAGCCTTCTTTTCCAGAAAGATGTCTCCTGCAGAACGTAATTATGGCATAGGGGATAGGGAACTGTTAGCTGTCAAACTAGCTCTCGAGGAGTGGCGTCACTGGTTGGAGGGGTCCGCTCATCCTTTCACTGTTCTCACAGACCATAAGAACCTGGAGTATTTACGTAATGCTAAACGCCTCAACCCCCGCCAAGCACGCTGGTCACTGTTTTTCTCCAGGTTTAATTTTTCTATTTCGTTCCGACCCGGTAACCGTAACACCAAGGCGGATGCGCTGTCACGAATCTTCTGCACTCCTGACAGCGCATCTCAGTCCTCTGAGTGTGAGCGTATTCTACCCCCAGACGTTAAAATAGCAGCTATTCGCTGGGAATTGGATGATCTTATCCAGCAGGATGCTGAACACTCACCTCCGCCTGAGGGTTGTCCACCTCAGAAAACGTTCGTTCCCTTGCAATATCGTGATCGTCTCATTAGCTGGGCCCACTCTTCTCTCACGTCAGGTCATCCGGGTGTCACGCGCACTCTGCAATTAATTTCAGCTCGTTATTGGTGGGAAACCATGCGAGCTGACGTACACGCTTTTGTAGTCTCTTGCTCGGTATGTGCTCAGTGCAAAACGCCAAAGACCCTTCCAGCCGGTAAGCTAGTTCCTCTACCCGTTCCAGAGCGACCCTGGTCTCATATCGCGGTAGACTTTGTTACGGACTTACCTGAGTCCGAAGGGTACACTACGGTTCTCACGGTGGTTGACAGGTTTTCTAGGGGGGTTAAGTTTATTCCTTTCCCTGCACTACCTACAGCTTTGCAGACAGCTCAGGCCATCTACTCTCACATTTTTAGACACTTTGGTATCCCTGAAGATATCCTTTCAGATAGGGGCCCTCAGTTCACATCTAGAGTATGGAAAGCTTTCTTTGAGCATTTAGGGGTTCATGTGAGTCTTACCTCAGGGTTTCATCCCACTAGCAATGGGCAGTGTGAGCGTGTCAATCAGGAGCTTGGTAAATTCCTCAGACTTTACTGTCACAAACATCCCTCCGACTGGTCTCAATTTCTTATATGGGCAGAAATTGCTCAAAACTCCCTCACTAACTCTACCTCTGGTCTCTCTCCCTTCCAGTGCATTCTGGGGTTCCAACCTCCGTTAGCTCCGTGGACAGCCGTGGCTACTGAGGTTCCGGCAGTAGACGACTGGATGAAACGGAGTGAGCAGGTGTGGGAGGAAACTCATCAGCAGGTCTCGGATGCGTTACACCATTACAAGGAGAGGTCTGACAGACACCGAGGCAGTACCCCCCAATACCAACCCGGGGATCGGGTTTGGTTGTCTACACGGGACTTGAGGTTTGAGGGAGAGTGCAGGAAGTTGGTCCCTAAGTACATCGGTCCCTTTAAGGTGTTGTCCCAGGTTAACGAGGTTACCTATAAGATTGAGCTGCCAGCTCAATACCGTGTACACAACTCATTCCATGTGTCTCTTCTCAAGCCTCTTGTCCCAGGTCCGCTCGCTGAGGGTACTCCAGATGACGTTCCGCCCGCGGCAGTGGAGGGGGAGGCCTCGTCTACGTATGCGGTGAGAGAGGTACTGGATTCTCGCAGGCGCGGTGGCGTACTCCAGTATCTGATCGACTGGGAGGGCTACGGCCCCGAGGAGCGTTGCTGGGTTGCTTCCGGCGACGTGCTGGACCCTGCTATACTGGCTGAGTTTCATGCCCGTTACCCGGGCAAACCTGCTCCCAGACCCCGTGGGCGTCCCAAGCGCTCGCTTTCCTCGTCGGTTCCGGTGCGTCGGGGTTCCCGGTCTCTCAGCCCCCGCCTGTCCGGTACCTCTGTGGCGACTCCAGTTCCTCCCGCCGGTACTCCCTGCTCGTCGGGTGGTCGTCGTCGTGGTCGTCCTCGTTCCCGTCCGACTCCTTCGGGGGAGGGTACTGTCACGTCTGGTGCTGTAGGCACTTCCTGTCCTTCCACACTGGTCTCCAACGGAGGTTGTCAGCCCAACAACTACAATACCCAGAATGCACCACCCGCTGACAACACACACACTGCTGATCACGTGACACCTCACCTGCCCCGGCCTGTTAGCCCTGAGTATTAGCCACAGTATAAAAGTACTGCTCAGACGCCCTTCGGCGCCGCGTATTGCCTAGGTTCGTCCGACATTACAAAGCGTTATTCTCTGTGATTATTTTCTGTGTATGACCTTGCTCTTGTTTTCTGACTACCGATTTTTGCCTTTGCCTTCGCTGTGGATTTTTCGTGTATCACCTTGGACTGTTTATCGTTTGTGTTTTTTCGGATCACCTTTGATATTGCCTGCCTCGTGTATGACTATTGGACTGTTTACCGTTTCTGTTTTTGGATTGCCTCTGATACTGCTTACTTCGTGTATGACCACTGGACTGCCTCACTATCCTGTTAAGCTCTCCGTTTCCAGGTATACCTTTACTGGTGTTTTGTTGCTACTGTTAATCTCATTCTCTGTACCCTGTGGGTTTGTAATAAAATCCTTAACTGGTTCCGCGAGTGTCTGTATTCTGTGCCCCACCATGACATTTATAGGTTTATGTTTGAGTAAAATGAACATTGTTGTTTTATTCTATAAACTACAGACAACATTTCTCCCAAATTACAAATAAAAATATTCTCATTTAGAGCATTTATTTACAGAAAATGAGAAATGTTGAAATAACAAAAAAGATGCAGAACTTTCAGACCTCAAATAATGCAAAGAAAACAAGTTCATATTCATAAAGTTTTAAGAGTTCAGAAATAATCAATATTTGGTGGAATAGCCCTGGTGGTTTTTAATCAGTTTTTTTTTTCATGCATCTTGGCATCATGTTCTCCTCCACCAGTCTTACACACTGCTTTGCTTTTATGCTGCTTTACTCCTGGTGCAAAAATTCAAGCAGTTCAGCTTGGTTTGATGGCTTTCTCCAAATGTGTGTGTCTTTTGTATCTTATAAATATAAAAATATACTATATATTTTTTAAATTAATCATAGGTGTGTATTGTATAAATGTATACAATTATTTTACATGTTGACTTATCTTTGGTTTAATCATGTTTGAATCATGTTTTATCCATGCTTTATTCTTATTTTATTCTTTTATTTCCATTTTTATTGTTACATGTTTGTCATGTCCTGTCTGTCCTCGTGCCTGTGTGTGTTCCACGTGACCTGTGCCCCTGTGTTCTGTTCCAGTACTTTTCCACCTGTGTCAATTTGTAGCTCCGCCCCCTAGCCCCAGGTGTTTCCACTTCCCTTGTGTGTTAAATAGCCCTCCTCTGCCACCTTGTCCTTCGTCGGTCTTTGCACTAACCCCTGTTGTTTGTCGTACCTCTGTTTCTTGTGTTCATTCCTGCGCTCCTTGGTTTCCTGCTCTGTGTTTATCCCGTCTTGTTTTAGTTCCTTGTTTATCTTGTTTATTCCTGGTAATTGTCTCTGCTTTGTTTAGTTCATAGTCTTGTTTCATTCATTTGTTTTCCTTGTATAGCCTCCCTCTTTGTTTGTAGTTGATATTTATCTTGCTTATTCTCGTGCTCCTTAGTTCCCTCCTTAGTGTATATCTTTTGTTTATCCTTTGTTATATTTTAGTTCCCTGTGTTTTCCCTAGTTTATTCCCTTGCCCTGTTTTAGTTTATCCTGCCTAGTTTTATAGTATCTCTTGTTTGTTTATGTTAGTTTTATATCACGTTGGTTTTCTTATTCATTTCATTGTTCTGTGTTTACCCGTCTATTTGTTTATTTGTTGTTTAGTTATTAAATTCCTATTCTTACCTGCACTTACGTTGTCTCCTCGTCTCCCTACCTGGGTCAATCCTGACAATGTTTTTGTAATTGGACTTCTCTTTGTGTTTTCTACTCTGTAAACCACTTTGAATGACCATTGTGTATAAAAGGTGCTTTGTAAATAAACTTGCCCTGCCTAAAATATTAATAAAGTAAAGTATTTGCACCCTTATTAATAACCATTAATACATTCCTTTATAAAACATTTTAACCCATGTTAAAATGCAGATTTTCCTAAATTAAACATAACATTATTGAATCTATAATGTTATAATAAATGTGGTAATTTCTGCTTAGTTTCTACAGAACAGCTTTATTACAATTCTGCTGTTTAATGGTCTACACAGTTCACAGGATCCAGTGACATTCAGGGAAAACTCTACACAGGAAACAGCTTATGAGGTTTGAGACCTTTTGTTTACCTCAGGGCACAACAGCAGCGATTTTCCAAAATGCCATTCATTTCTCTCCCAGAGACAAAACCCAGCTTTAACAGCTCACCCAGAGTTCCTCGTACAGCCATCAAGCTAAAACAACAAAATGATGCTTACAGGAATAATATGCACTTAAAACTGATGTCTGTACATTTTTTAATTTAGCTCCCTCTCTGGTGAGAATGGGTAATTGCACCAAGCATGTGGAAGAATCATTTTAAACTGGGCTGGTGTGATGCGGTCTCCTTTCAGAGCGGATGAATCCGATTCCAGGTTATGTTCAGTCAGAAAGAGAGAGAGAAAAAGCTCAGTTTTACTATGAGTGAATAGAGAAGCTACTGAGCTCTGAGTTTCCCCTTCTGAAGTCTCCATTGCTCCACCAGCCGTTGTGCAGCTGTAGCTCAGAAAACAAGTCAAAGAGTCTAAAAGCGGCGAGAGTGTGGTCACAGTAAAACTGAGCCGGATCGTCTTTTAGAGGCTGTACGTGTGACATAAGTACGTAAAGACCGATATACACACGTACACAGTTTTTAGAATAAATATATATATATATATATTTAGGTTTAGCAGGGATGGTGGTTCCAGCACACTGGTACCATTAAACACTATATTTTTTCCATATTCTTCTCCACTCAGAAATGCTTCTGCTTTTAGTTTAAAAAGAAAATATTACAGGCTGATGCTTTAATTAAATTAAGAGCCCTATTTTAACCGTACAGCTTGATTTAGGGTGTCGGTGTGTCTTTGCTATCGTAACAACAGGAAAAGTACACCTTGCACATCTCGAAACAACGTGCAAAAGGCACTAATGTATTAATTCTCTTAATTATTCATGGGTGTGGTTAATTTTGGGCGTAACGTGAAATAAACCAATCAGAGTGTCTCTTGCTCATCATTCCCTTTGAGAGTCAGGTGAGCTCTGACTTTGAGAACTCGGGGGATTGCTATTTTAACGGTGCAGCTAGGCATGAAAAGACTGTTGGTGGGGAGTAAGATAGCAATGAACATCGTAATGCACCTTCCACAGGGTTTTAGCTAGGGCTCCATGTGTGTAAATTGACTAGGACAATCCAATTTAAAAAGACTCCCACAAACTTTCTGCCATGTCCCCTCCTTTCTAGATGTGAAGCTCATGCAGGTTGCCAGGTTGAGGACACTGAATCTACTCATTAACTTTTGCAATGGAAAAGTACAATCACATTTATAGCTAAATTGAGTCAATATAGACTTAAACTATGTGTTTTTGTTTTATATTTCTGGTTGTTGCTGAGGTATAAACTGATAGCAGTTTATTTTAGCATGTTGTTTGGTTGTAGCATGTTAGCCACCACAGGTTCGGATTACTTTATTACGTTATTTATCTCAAATAAATACTCAATGCCTTGAAAACACAGCTAAACACAGACCACTGAGTGTGAAAGCAAGACTTAAATGTTGAAATAATTTTATTGTTCATCTCTACTAGTGGGTTTGATAAATGACCTAGCTAACTTTAGCTAATCTTAGCTAATACCCAGCTCAGAATGTGTCTTGTAGTCCTTCTGGGATCTAAATGTCTCCATCTATTAAACACATCTGCTCATGGAGCTTTTAAGACATATGCTAATGCTGCAGCACATTGTGTTTACCTGCTACTATGTTCCATACCTGGCAACCCAGAGTGTGGAAACTGAAAGCACTAGAGGGAAATGGGCGGGGCAGTGGGCGGAGTCAGATACTAAAATAGATTTCAGCTCTAAAACAAGCAATTCAAAGAAGAAAATCCTCTGCACTGATGCTTTGATGTAAAATAATGCCAGAGAATAAACTTAGCATGTTTCCTTAAAACCTGATCTCACTTCCCACAGAAAATACAGATCAGAAAAGTATAATTAAATCTGAAGTACGAATATCTCGGCTCTTGGGTTCGGTCCAATAAAACACCTACGCACCTGCAATCTGTCTCCTCCTTCCCGCCCACATCACACTCCTCAGCCAGTTTTATACGCAACACCTGTGATCCGTCACCTCTCTCAAACTTCTTTATTTATTTTTAAAGCAAACAGAACTCTAGAAATTATTTTACATTTTAAATGCAAGATTTTTTTTATGAATGTCACCTCTATAAGACTCATTAAACACATTCAAAACATAATGTAATGTATTCATAATGCATAATAAACATGGCTATACATAATTTTTAAAATGCATAACCCATCGTAACCATGTTTATTATGCATTATAAATGATGATCTTAATATATCTTAAGTTGTGTGTATAACATGTTATAAAATGTTATATGTCAATATCAAGAAACTCAGTCTCAGCTTGCAGAATTACGCATTATGATTTAAAAAACCTTCCAGTTTATTCACATACCTTCAATAATACTCTAATTAGTTTAAACTGCTCTTGAATTATACTTGTCTTGAATTATAATGTATTATAATGTATTATAGCAGGTCTTTGTGCACGCCAAGTAAAGTAAGTCTTCCATTTTGGGTCTGGATTATTAATGATAGATTTACAGTATATACTATTTTAACATACATATTATAAGCACAGCTTATAATGTATTATGATTACAAGTCATAATGCATAATAAACATGGATATAATGGGTTATGCATTTTTTATAAATGTGTATACCCATGTTTATAATTCCTTATGAATCTGTTTATAGAGTCTAATAGATATGACATTTACAGAAAGTGTTAAATAAAACAAACATATTCACTGAACAACTGCATTTTGATTAATATTTAAATATGTTTGATCTGTAACATGCAAAGAAATAAGAAATTATGAAGGGGCAAACATTTTTTCAGACCACTGTTCTTTTTCATGCGTCTTGGCATCATGTTCTCCTCCACCAGTCTTACACACTGCTTTTGGATAACTTTATGCTGCTTTACTCCTGGTGAAAATTCAAGCAGTTCAGTTTGGTGGTTTGATGGTTTGTGATCATCCATCTTCCTCTTGATTATATTCCAGAGGTTTTCAATTTGGTAAAATCAAAGAAACTCATCATTTTTAAGTGCTTTCTTAATTTTTTTGAGAGAATATATATATATATATATATATATATATAGTCAAAGTCAAAGTCAAAGTCAATATATATTCAATGTGACAATGTCAAAATAACCAGCTAATTTATTTGCACAGGGCAAATACACTGAAGTTAGATGGCTGTAAATATTACATAATACACCATACATAATGGTTTAAATAATGGTTTAAGTAATGGTTTAAATAATGGTTTAAATAGTGGTTTAAATAATGGTTTAAATGGTGGTTTAAATAATGGTTTAAATAGTGGTTTAAATAATGGTTTAAATGGTGTTTTTAGGTTGTTTTTAATGAAATCCTGGGTGTTTTTCTCACACAGCGAGGGCTGCTGACTGCTGGAACGCTGTGTTTAGAGTTAAACATGTCGAGGGTCGTTCTGTCAGAAAACAATTCCATCACTTAGCCCTGCGTTTGAGACCCTGCTCGGGCATAATTAACAGCCCGCCCAGGAGCGGGCATCCATCTTCCTGCGTTAGCGTCCCGCTCATTCCTCATTCATGGAGAGCAGCTCGGCTTCCTGCCCGCTCGTATGGCGGCCGTCTAAAAATACTGCAGAGGTCATTTGCCATGCTTATTGCAATCAATAAGGAGCGTGTTTTTCCTGCGAGCTGCGCCGGCGTGACTTTGAGGCTGGCACAGCGCGAGCCTGGCAGAGATAAGGAGGGTGGATTAGTGTGAATGTGGGGCCTGGATGTTGTGACACAGCAGAATCGGGACGGTGTACCTGATATTAAAACACTGCTTATAGCTATCTATCTATTACTTGCACACAGTAAGAAGTTTACTGACATGCCTGCTTGTTTTTCTGCGCTTGAACTGCACACTCTCTCCGCTTTGAGACTCTTTGGCCCGTTTTTCTGCGCTAAAACTGCGCACCCTCTCCACTTTTAGACTCTTTGGCTCGTTTTTCTGTGTCACAACTGCGCACTCTCTCCGCTTTTAGACTCTTTGGCTTGTTTTTCTGCGCTACAACTGCGCACCCTCTCCGCTTTTAGACTCTTTGGCTCGTTTTTCTGCGCTTCAACTTCAATCTCGCCGCTTTTAGACTCTTTGGCCCGTTTCTGACACCTAGCGTTCAAACTTTGAATCTCACAGTATAATAACTTGCTTAACAGCAGGCCAACTTTTATTCTATTTCTAAAACACCTCGTGGGCCGCTCCAAAAAAGGAAACGGGCCGCAAATGGCCCACGGGCCGTAGTTTGGACACCCCTGATGTACACTGATGGGCGTGGTGTTCTGGAAATGAGGTGTGTTCAGGTACATTTCTCGAGTTTTGCTTGTTTATCTTGGTAACAGAAAACACAGGAGCTCCACTGACTGAATACAACCTAGACAGACGCCAACAGTCAGACGTTCATCGCTATCTCGGTAACACAGGCGCTGTGCCGAGCCGAGCGTACACCCCCACTTATTACACACACATGAACACACAGCAGCACAAACCCAACTTTTACATCAACAATAAACAGAATAGTAAATAAAATAACATTGCTGTTCCCGTAAATGAGCTGCTGGAGCTCCTTCACAGCGTCAACCAGCAGCTCAGTTTCCTCTGCTGAGAAGAGTTTGTTGAACACGTCCAGGTAGCTGCACCGTTACAATAGCAATCCCCTGGTTTCTTAAAGTCAGAGCTTACCTGGTTATACTCTTAAAGGGAATGATGAGCAAGAGACACTCTGGTTGGTTTATTTCACGTTACACCCAAAATTAACCACACCCATGGGAATGACTTGGTACATGACTTTTGCACAAATAGAATGCAAAAGCAGATGAGCGAATACTTTTGCAATATATTGTACCTTGGGTCATTCAAACCTGTGGTTAACCTCCATAAAATCTCAAAAAATGCAATGCAATTCCATTTTTAGAGGTAATGGCAGTGCATAAATCGAGAAGCCACTCCCATATATCTCATATAGATGTACTTTCCAAATACTATACATAAATACACTCTAGTGAGCACACTAATAATACATCTGGTGGTAATTAGGGTTAAGGATCTTGTTAAGAACTGACTGTGGCAGCTGGTCAAACCCAACCCTGTTATCAATAACCTGACCCTGCTTTAACTGCTGAGCCACCAAGGTTTTCATATTTCTCAGCTAAAGCCAGGGTCAGGGTTACAGGTTAAGGGTATTGCTTGAATATTGAACCCACAACCTTGTTATTAATGATCCAAGAACTCTAAAAACTGAATCTTAGCTGCCTTCATCAATACAGATTATATTCTAATAATATATAAGCTTTTATATACATGCATTTATTGTATACTTCGTAGATGTGTCTCCAGTTAATCAGATTAAATTTGGTGTATTGGTGAACATACTAGTATCCATACACACCTTGTAATTAGTGAATTAATCTCCCTGAAGGTGCATGCATTCATTTGTTTTACTCTGTAGAAAAGCGTGAGACTCTCTGAAGAAGCCACACGTGATCTGAAGGTGGTATGAGGGGTATTAAAGCCCCGCAGCACTGGACCGTGGATCAGTAGAGCCACGTTCTCTGGAGGTCAGTTAGAGTTCTGTTTGTAAGAATAGGGAAAAAAGATGACTAAATTAAAGTTTTCAGGTTAAGAAACACAGTTACTGGGGTGAAACCCTCAGGAGTATCCTCTCCAGTACCTTTTCCTGCAATAATTGGACCTTAAAGGCATTGTTGTATTATATTGTATATATATATATGTTCTATGGAAGGCGCTACCTGTTCCTCTGAGGGTGCAGAGGGGTACAATAAAAGCCCTCCTTAGCTTTGGGCAGTGGAGCAGAGTAAAAGCATCCTCTGTAGTGGTAAAGCCATGACCCAGAATCAATTATCCAACCCTGGTTAAAGACCGCGTTCACACCTGATCACTTTGTGCACATTTCGTATCAGGATTATATCTGGATAAGTTCAAACCATGTGCAAGAAAACACACCCAGATTAATTTAAATAGTTAAAATATTGGTAATACATTATTTAATTTCACTACTTCCTTCTCAATATGTAATGTCCATCTGTCCATCTATCTATCTATCTATCTATCTATCTATCTATCTATCTATCTATCTATCTATCTATCTATCTATCTATCTATCTATCTATCTATCTATCTATCTATCTATCTATCTATCTAGGGTAATGAAACAACGCTTTGTAAAGTGGGTAGACCAGACAATGCTCGACAAGGTGGTAGTGGAATTAGAGTGTGTATATATACTGGGGTGAATAGGTGAAATCAATATTCAGGTGATTGACTTCCTGGAAGCGCTGTGTGCAGTGTCATGTGACTTTCTGAAGGAAATTCTGGGTATTGTAGTCTGGAGGCTGGAGATTACAGGTAGAGCTGAGAGTGCTTTCAATACCAGGTGCAACATTTAGTATTGTCCTGTTGCAATATACAAGAGTTTCCCTAAAAAAAAGACATTTTTAGAAGAATTGCTTTAATCAAGTTCATATTTGAATGAAATGGTAAAATGTCTTGCTTTCAACAACGTCTAATATTTGTTTTATGTTCTACTGAGAATAAAATATGAGTCAATGAGGTTCGTCAATCATTTTCAATCTTAAATTTTGTGAACAAATAAAAATATAGAAGCATATATTAATATATACCAAACAAACGTATAGTGATTTTTCATTCTTTTCCTTAATAATTTTATTTTTTATTATTTTTCTACCATCTTTCTCCCAAATTAACTAATCCACCTATTCTGCTACTACTTAGCTGTAGTTGCTCCTCAACACCAGGAGGGTTAAGAAGACTAGCACACACCTCCTCCAATACATGTGAAGTCAGACTCCGCCCCTTTTCAAATATATAAATTGCCGAGTAGCATCACAGCGCTAACACTCTGAGGAAAGTGCAGCGACTTTGGTGGTTCTGATACATCAGCTCACAGACGCAGCCTTGTGCTGATCCACCTGACCCGTGGAGTGATGATGGGAAAGAAAGAGCGCCATCTACTGAACTGTACCCACCCAGAGAAAGCAAGACCTATTGTGCTCTCTCAGGGCTCTGGCAGCTGATTCAAACCAGTGATCACCCAGCTATATTGGCACAGCGCTTTAGACTGCTGGACACAATGCACTCTCTCTGGCTTTACTTATTATGTATTAATTCTGTGGTTGATATTCGGCGTGGGTGTGTTTAAAGAAGTTTGTGAATTTCAGGTGTGTGTATTCTCTCTAAAGCTTCTCTTCTCCTCTGTTCGGTGTCGGCGGCTGAGTGCCGGTCTCTGTCGGAGCTCTGTCCGGGTCTCTGGGGGGAGGCCATGCATTTTTAAACACTGTTCTGTTCCCTTTTCCCCAGAGAAATGAGCGCTAAAGGCGGCAGTGTTCACCACTCACAGCAGAATTAATACCCAGCCGCCAGACTCCAAGCCGAAGCTGCCGTGACCTCCAACAACTTACTCCAACACCTCCATGTAGAACAAGCGCTTACTGTAGATCTGTATTTCTCACTCCGTCGCGGTCATTTAATACTTTAAGCACTTTATTAACGGCGGAGTGTGACCGGGGCTGCTGCAGATTAATCTAAACCAGTTTAGAGAATAAAAAAATAAGTGAGATAAAAAAAGATCTGGAAGATTTGATGAGTTTAGTTGATTTTACCAAATTAAAAACCTCTGAAATATAATCAAGAGGAAGATGGATGATCACAAGACATCAAACCACCAAACTGAACTGCTTGAATTTTGCACCAGGAGTAAAGCAGCATAACGTTATTCAAAAGCAGTGTGTAAGACTGGTGGAGGAGAACATGATGCCAAGATGCATGAAAAAAAAAACTGTGATTAAAAACCACGGTTATTCCACCAAATATTGAACAACTAAACAACTTTACTACATTCTTTCATCGTTACCCTTGTGGGCAGAGTCTCTCTATATCCAACACTGATTGGCTCGTAGCATGTTGTCACTTCAGTTAAATTGCCTTTAAAGGTGTTTTGCCAAATTTTGCCTCTCTGCCAGAATGCAACTCCATTTAAGTGCAGGTGTGATAATCTACAGTTACAGTAGATACAGAATCACCAGCACTGTAATCTGTTGTACCCATACTGCTCTGTAATTAATCTACAGTTACAGTAGATACAGAATCACCAGCACCGTAATCTGTTGTACCCATACTGCTCTGTAATTAATCTACAGTTACAGTAGATACAGAATCACCAGCACTGTAATCTGTTGTACCCGTACTGCTCTGTAATTAATCTACAGTTACAGTAGATACAGAATCACCAGCACCGTAATCTGTTGTACCCATACTGCTCTGTAATTAATCTACAGTTACAGTAGATACAGAATCACCAGCACCGTAATCTGTTGTACCCGTACTGCTCTGTAATTAATCTACAGTTACAGTAGATACAGAATCACCAGCACTGTAATCTGTTGTACCCATACTGCTCTGTAATTAATCTACAGTTACAGTAGATACAGAATCACCAGCACTGTAATCTGTTGTACCCGTACTGCTCTGTAATTAATCTACAGTTACAGTAGATACAGAATCACCAGCAATACTATAATCTGTTGTACCCATATGTAGCTCTTAATTTCTATAATTAATATAGTTAATACATTGAATATATAGGCTTTTATGTGCAAATAAAAGAACTCCGGGTAGCATTATTTTATTTTTATTTTATTTATTATAGCATATTTTCACTCTGTGTGAGGGTGAGGGTGGGTGGGGGGTGGGGTTGGGTGAGGTCTGCTGCATGAATGAATATTTGATGCTTCTCGTGATAAAAGGTCTCGCAGTCTGAATTATACAGGAGTCTCCCTTCAGTCTGACCAGTGACCAAAATGTGTAACGTTAATTATTTACCCCTCGCTTAACTGCAAACAAGCTTAAGGGCTTACAGGAAGGATGAACTCTGACCTTTATAAAGGAGTTCAGCTCTGTGTGGAGGAGGCTGGAGGCTAACCTGCGCTAGCTATGGATTTACATGTATTCATATTCACGTAAAAATACAGTTACAGCTACTGTTTGCTGTGATGTTGCTCGTAGCCTAGCCTTTAGCTCGCTGAGAAAAAAGTGTTTTACATAGTGTGACAAATTACTGTATTATAAAAGTGATATTTTTCTCAGATTTTTCTAAATGGCTGATGCAATTGACAGTTAGTATAATTAAATTATATATATATATATATATATATATATATATATATATATATATATATATATATATATATATATATATATATGTACATGTATGTATGTATGTATGTATATATATGTATGTATGTATGTATATATATGTATGTATGTATGTATATATATATATATATGTATATATATATGTATATATATATATATATATATAAAATATACTTCTACCTACGGAGTAATAAATTGAGATACTTTTCACGACTTTTGCTTCTCACTCATAATAACTAAAAAAACAGTTCATAATTTTTATTTATAATTATGTATATATATATATATATATTTTTTTTTTTTTTTACTGTTTTAAAACTGTGTTCAGTTACATAAATATTTTATAACTTGAACACCATCAATTTGCATGCTCTAAAATCCAACTTTAGCTTAGAAGAAAAAAGCAATGCAGCACAATATCACATAATTTCACATAAAACAAGATCATTTCACTTGGTAAGACCATTAATTGCAGTTTATTTCACCGGACATTCACTCAACCTCTCTTTATAAGATAAAATAATATATAAAAAAGGTACCACTTTAAAATAAGACTACCGTTATAAAGGGTTTATAAATGGTTTACAATTAGTTTATTAACGGCTACTAATTAGGTTGTAAATTCCATTAATAATCAGTTATAACACATACGTAGAAAGGGCAACAATATAGACAGCTGTGTGATATAGTTCACTATTTGGCAAACAACAGGTCATTGTTGCCCATTCTACTGTACGTATGTGTTATAACTGATTATTAATGATTTTTAAGACATTTACAACCTAATTAGTAACCATTAATAAACTAATTGTAAACCATTTATAAACCCTTTATAAAGATAGTCTTATTTTAAAGAGGTACTGTAGTAAAATTTACAAAAGTTACTCAAATAGATACCACAGCATACCAGGGAGACCAGGCTATAACAAAACAATACTACAAAATAAGGAACCAATAAGGAGTCAGTGTAGCTTAAAACAGCATTTTGAGTATTTTCATTTTCTAAAAAAAAGTTAAAGCCAAGTAGATGTACGTGCACGCTCTCTCGAGAGGTGGTGCTTTTCCTGGCGGGGATGCTGAATTCAGCACAACACCGGAATGAAGAATAACCTCTGCAGGATGTAGTAAAGTTTACTAAGTTTATGTTTATTGTGCTCAGTCATTAAAACTGTGTCGTGTTTAGTGTGAAACTGAATCTAACTGGATTAAATTTACAGAATACAATGTAACACACATAAAGCCTTTGATCCAGCCTTTGATCTGGAGATTCAGGTGTGGAAACGACCATAGAAATGGCACAAAAAAACAGCTCTAAAGCCATGACGTGCATTTTCCTGGTACTGTGTGTACTCTGAGAGAGTAAAGAGTGAAGTTTCTGGGGAGGTGTGGGAGGTATATTTAGGCCACAAGCCTCAGTCACTGTGAGACGACTGTAGAACAAGCAATTATTTCTGACCTTTAGGGCAAATACAGGATACAGAAAAGAATAAAGGAGGAGTAATGCGTACCCCTCTGAAAAGAGTCGTTCTCGCTGTTCTACCTCTCTATATCTCTCTCTATCTCTCTCTCTATCTCTCTCATACACACATACAGTGTTCACTTCATTAATTAGACCTGTACCATCTCCAATTCAACAACCGGGATTGATGACATTTAATAACGTAATTATGAAGATACCAGTGAGCTTTTTAACATTTCACAAAGCGCCGCCTCTGGATAAAACCTCTTTAAACCTTTATATAATATAAACATCTTCATAAATCAGACTGTCTGAAAAATATACGCTATAAAAAGAAAACTTAAGAAGTTTAACTTAAGGCGAGTAAGTATAATTAATTATGCACTAATAAACTCCAGGTTTATCCTGTACTTAATATAAGGTTACAGGCAAGTAAAGTACAGATATGCTAATATTTAATCTTTAATATTTAACACAAATTCTAAGTGTAATATTGAGATTATATTGTAGTTAATTTATAACTTCAGCTCATCGTTAGACTTTGAGATGAACAGAACAGAATCAATGATTGGTTTATTGATATCAATTAAAAATATAGTAAAATAGTTCCATCAGAAACTGTACATAAGATATCCTATAAGATACACCTCTGGTATCCACCTGCTATGGACTTTAGATTCTCTAGATGCTCTAAGTTCTCTCAATAAAGACTCCATTTCCCAGGATGCACCTGCACTCAACCTCCCAGACTTGCTGAATCACATGATGCTTCAGCGTTCTGGCTCACCGTAATTTTGAGATTGCTTACACCTGGATTTATGAGTATAAATACCGTAGCCCCTGCTTTCACTTCATCGTCGCACGGTATTGAATCAATTTTTTTAATAAGCTCTACTACCTCGAGTTTCCTTTGTGTTTGGACCGTTTTTTTGTGTTTTCTGACCTATTTTTGTATCTCAACCACCACTTTTGCCTTGCCTTGTTTTGCCTTGTTATGGATTTTCTGTGTATTTCCTCATTTCCTACTCACTCTAGTATGTTGTTTGTTTATGTGGTTTTGGTTATTGACCCTGCCTGTCCCTGACTATTCTTATAAGCCTAATCCCTTATTTAATATATTGTGTGTTTGGTATTCGAGCTTCTCTGTCTTACGTTTGGTCACCATGACATCATTTTTTATAGTTATAGTAATTATTATAATTATATATTATTTATATAGTTTTTTTATAATTTGAATTCAAGTCTTAAATTCCATATATTCTTTTAGTTTTCATTTCTTTTTATTCTTTAGATTTGTTTTTACATTGTCCTCTTTTATGTGTTTAATCTCTCTGTAAAAAAGACTACTTTGAGTAGTTTTGAAACCAGTACTTTTACTCTTTTACTTAAAGAGTAAAAAGCTTGCACTGATTCTTCTTCAACTTCTATAGAAGTATTTTTATTAAACCCTAGTATCTAAAATATACTTCCTCCTACGGAGTAATGAATGGAGATACTTTTCACATACCTTTGCTTCTCACTCATAATAGCCAAAACGCTATTTTAATAAGTTTTATACAATTATTTTTAACTGTCTTTTGCCAATGTTTTAAAACTATGTTCAGTTATCTAAATATTTTATCATTCGAACACCATCAACTTGGATGCTCTAAAATCAATTTTTTAAATCGAATATCACATAATTTCACATAAAACTAGATAATTTCACTGTTTATTTCACCTGAAGTTCACTCAGCCTCTCTCTACTCACCCTTCTCCCTCTCAGGAACCTGTTTCTGAGCTCGGCGTTGGTAAAACGAGCCGCTGTGCCGGTTGTTCTCCTGACTGCATCATAAAGTAAAGACAGTGGCCTAAAGCTGTGCTGTTTTTAGGCCTCTATTTTAGGACTGCAAGGTCAGAAGCTGCCGGCAGCAGCAGCAGAAGGGTAGAGGGGAGATGGAGTCTGGGGGCGAGAGAGAGATGGAGGGATGCTGAAACTGGGCTGGTGGAGTGTGAGGATTAATACAGTGTACGGGTCGAGGGGGGGGACAGATGTCCCTGGGGAGGGACAGTTTGGGGGACCTTGAGTGGTCTGCAGAGTAAAGGTGGGACATTCATTCTGGAGAAGACGCCTCACACAGGTGGGAAGCGTCTCTGAAGACCGGTTGGGTCTCGTGTCCTTGATTTATCGTATTCTCTTTCCAGAATCCAAAAATATTCCCTAATCAATCATATTGAAACAGAAGGTCACTGAATGAATGGTCCCTGGCTTTATACAGGCTTTTAGCTCATCATACTAGAGGTGGGCGGATCAATCCAAATATCGATAATATCGATACCAACGCTGGTATTGGTATTGAGCAATACTCGTGTAAAAATATCGATATTCAAGCTTTTTTCTCTGCCGCACGCACTGACTGCTGCGCACGAGATTCACCACAGTCTACTCTCTGGTCTCTTGTTGCTGCACATGCGTCACATGGCTCAGCAAAGCCAGCCAAACCCAAGCAGGTAGGCTCAGCCTGGCCCCGCCCACTCAGCGCTCTCCTCGAGTGGACACGCCTCTACCTCAGGAGATTAGTGTTGAGTGATATTTTTTTACACTCTGTTTATTTAAGAAAAACTTGCATTTGAATTGCACTGAAAGGAAGACAATTCCTTATTTTTTATTGTTTTTCCAAATGACAATTCTATTTAAAAAAAAACAAAGAAACAAAGAACTAGAAAAGATGTCTAGTGAGGGGAGAATTTTTATTTTATTTTTTTATATTTTTTTACTTTATATTTAAACTTTGTTTTGTTACTGTTCCATTGTTTCTAAACAAAAAATGTTGATTGTGATACTAAAGTATTTTGTTATCACTTACAATGTTTGGTGAAATTATATCCTAGGTTTTTGGATCATTTGGATCTATAAAGCTTAAATATTAAAAAGTATCGGTATCAGTATCGATATCGGCAATACTGGCCCTGCGTTTACTTGGTATCGGATCGATACCAAAATTCCCGGTATCGCCCACCTCTACATCATACTACTACAATACCGTCTGAGTGTTACGTGAATTGGAGTAGGAATTGGGGAGGAAGATACAGCAGAAAAAGCAGGAATTGTTTTAAGATCAACTTTTATGTAGAAAGCGCATCGAAATCTGCACCCCCACCATGAAAAGCACCCTCTCTTGGTAGCATGTTTCTAATTAATGTTAGCTTAAGCAATTATTTCTGCTTTTATCAGGAAGACGGTGCGTATGCGCTGCAGAGAGAGGGTGCTTTTTATGGCGGGGGTGCAGATTTAGGCACTACTATGATGCCAAATTCAGCATCACACCTGCCGGGAAAAGCACCCCCTCTCGGGAGAGGCTGCAGGTGACTTTCTTTTTCCTTATTTCTTAGGAGTCAGCATATCTTAGAACACTATGTCACGGCTGGTTATACCCAACCGGACATATGGACACCCCTTTTTCCCCCGCCCCGCCTCCAGGGAAAAGAACGCCAGCAACCAAAAATATACATAATGTATACTCAATGTTTTATTTTTTTTAAGCAGCATTTTTCTTCAGGGATAAGTTGTTGGCCCAACATAACAAACAAAACGTAAATAACTAGGGCCTAATGCAATACCTAAACTATCAAAGAAAAATATAAATTAAATACAATCCTGACCTACCTCCCTCTCTAACAAAAACAGGAGAAAAAGTGATCAAATAAACAGGGCTTTATCCCCTACACTGCTAATCAGGCTTGTTTTCAAAGTGATGTAAAAATACAATAATAATAAGAGAGCTAGATTAAGTATAACAAGGAAAGATCTTACAACCACATATATATGTATACACAAGCAAACACTCTTGGCGGTTTGTCTGGCTGGCGGTGCGGGAGTGAAAAAGATGTAGCCGTGGGAAATTTCTCTTTCACCAATCCACAACAGCTAAGTATATGTATAAGTATATGTATATGTCTATGTACAATTATAAGTATATCTTTTCTTATAACAGTAAATGTAATGCGGAGTAACATGTTTAGGTTGTAAAGTCACCTTTTGATTTATTTTCTGCAAATGTTGTTATAAGTCACTATAGGTTGGGCTTTGATTTATTTTAGCAAATGTGATCCAGACCAAAATATATAATAAATACATAAATGTGACAAGAACACTGAGTGACAGTGTTGTAATATCGCCATTCCTAATAAAAATATACTTCACTGATACCTATTTTAAGTATTTATTCATTTTATTGTTTATGATTATGAAGCTTACAGCCAATGAAAACCCAAAAATCAGCGTCTCAAATTCAAATCAAATTTGAATATTATATAAGACCAACTGGTACTTTTGGCAGTGTGGGCAGTGTGCCAAGTCCTGCTGGAAAATGAAATCCTCATCTCTATAAAAAGTTTTTTTCTCAGCAGAGGGAAGCTGTAAGATATGAAGTGCTGTAAGATTTTGTGGGAAAACAAAACTGCACTGACTTTAGACTTGATAATAAAACACAGTGGATCAACACCAGCAGATGACAGACATGTCTCTCCAAACCATCACTGATCATCAGTACATTTTACATTTCATTTAAAGGAAATCAAGGGAGCAGAGTCTGGAGGAAGAGTGGAGAGACATACAGTCCAAACTACTCGAGGTCTAGTGTGAAGTTTCCACCAATCAGTGATGGTTTAGAGAGTCATGTCTGTCACCTGCTGGTGTTGATCCACTGTGTTTTATTATCAAGTCTAAAGTCAGTGCAGTTTTATTTTCCCACAAAATCTTACAGCACTTCATATCTTACAGCTTCCCTCTGCTACTGACAACTTTTATATAGAGTGCGGATGTCATTTTCCAGCAGGACTTGGCACACTGCCCACACTGCCAAACAAAAGTACCTTATACAGTATAATATTAAACTTTTCTGAGACACTGATGTCTTTTATTGGCTGTAAGCCATAATCAATCATCAACAATAAAATACATAAACATTTAAGCTACTGGTGTTGGACAATGAAACTGAAACACCTGTCATCATTTTAGTGTGTGATTTTAGGTTTCATGTCTAAATTGGAGCAGCCTGGTGGTCAATCTTCATTAATTGCACATTATTGCAGCAGTAAGAGCAGAGTGTGAAGGTTCAATTAGCAGGGTAAGAGCACAGTTCTGCTCTAAATACTGCAATGCACACAACATTATGGGGGACATACCAGAGTTCAAAAGAGGACAAATTGTTGGTGCACGTCTTGCTGGAGCATCTGTGACCAAGACAGCAAGTCTTTGTGATGCATCAAGAGCCACGGTATCCAGGGTAATGTCAGCATACCACCAAGAAGAACCAACCACATCCAACAGGATTAACTGTGGACGCTGTAAGAGGAAGCTGTCTGAAAGGGATGTTCGGGTGCTAACCCGGATTGTATCCAAAAAACATAAAACCACGGCTGATCAAATCACGCAGAATTCAATGTGCACCTCAACTCTCCTGTTTCCACCAGAACTGTCCGTCACCACAATCAATTATTGTGCTCTAAAACCAGGTGTTTCAGTTTCATTGTCCAACACCTGTAGATCACTCTGTGTGTGTAATATGTAATATAATATACAGTATGAGTTTCACATTTTCAACTGAATTACTGAAACTCTCTCTTTAGCACAGTTTTTTTTTTCTTTAATAAATATGGTTGAAATCAGGACACTTGCCTGCTGTTTACTCACAATACTTCCCTGCTGCTAAGAAAGGCCTCGCTTAATTTTTAATGTTCACTTTGAAAGTGATCTGCAGAAGTGGCTTTGCTTATTAGCCTAATTTGCCTATGCTAATGGAATATGATAAAGGAGGAAACTGACTGTGTTTAAAACCAGAAAACAGCCCGACAGAATCGGCTGCAGCCTTTAAAGTTGGGCTGACTGGGGGCTTAATGCGTGGTGACAGTTTCCAGTTGTGATGGAGGAGAACTTTAAAGTGGATCACAGCACTTTTATTCCTTCACTAGCCCCGCCTCCTTCAGCTACGGCCTGTCAAACGAGTCCTGAAGTTAGAAATTCTGTAGAACTGAAGACTGTAGAACTGGTGATAAGAGCTCACACTCACTTTAACCCCTTGAACTCTCGGCTGTTTTAGTGTGTTTTTTCTCTGTTTTTGTTTTCAGTTCCTCTTTTTCAGGTGTTATAACACAGTAATTATATCAGACAGACACATGCCCTGATCTACGGAGCCCCGGAGGGGCCGTGGATAAAAAAAATAATTAAATCGTGCTCACGATTTGCTATTCGTGCTCACGTTTTCTTTAAATCGTGCTCACGTTTTGCTATTCGTGCTCACGTTTTCTTTAAATCGTGCTCACGATTTGCTATTCGTGCTCTCGTTTTCTCTAAATCGTGCTCACGTTTTGCTATTCGTGCTCACGTTTTATTTTAATTCGAGTGAACGATTTGCTATTCGTGCTCACGTTTTATTTTAATTCGAGCAAACGGTTTGAATGCACATTTTGAAAAAAAAACTTTCCAGACATGCTTTCCTCCTGCACACAAGACGGCTAACTGACCCCTGAATGTGGTCTGTTTTGTTATAATGGACAGAGATTCGCTTATTCGATTTTATTTTGACTTGAATATGCCTTATGATGACATTGTATCTTCGCTTGCACAGCAAGGCATCTCAATCAGCAAACGGCAGCTGAAGCGGTTTCTTCGGGTCAGTGATCTCTATCGACGGCGGTATGACAATATAGAAGAGGTCATTGATTTTATAATTGATCAACTGCAAGGTTCTGGTAGAATGCATGGGTACCGGTGGATGTACACTAAGTGTGTCAGAAGAGGCATACGGGTCAGGAAAGAAGATGTGAGGATTCTTTTGGCTCTTCTCGACCCCGTAAGCTCTCAAGCTCGCCAAAGACGTCGTCTTAGTCGAAGACTGTATTTCTCTGAGGGTCCTAATTTCATATGGCATGTTGATTCATACGACAAACTCAAACCATATGGGATATGCATTAATGGATGTATCGATGGATTCTCTCGAAGGATTATTTGGTTGAAGGCATCCTATACCAACAGCAACTCCAAAGTTATTGGAGGATTTTTTGTGGAGGCAATAGAGCGTTTTGGAGGTTGCCCGCGGCTTGTACGCGCGGATATGGGCACAGAGAACGTGACAATAAAGGATATCCAGATGTATCTGCGGCGAAACAATGAGGATGACAGAGCTGGTAATGCAAGCTACATCACAGGAACAAGCACAGCAAACCAACGAATTGAGAGCTGGTGGGGACAGATGCGGAAGGCGGGCGTAGAGCACTGGATCCAACTGTTCGGGGAACTTAAGGATGAAGGACTGTTCAGCGGGGATTTCTTGGACAAAGCTCTGGTGCAGTTTTGCTTTATGGCAATAATTCAGGTAAGATATTGGATTAAGCCACATTCCGTGTAAAACGTATTTTATGGTAAAGAGTTGTAATGTAAATTTCATGATTCTTTTAGGATATTATGACATCTGTTCTGCACTACGAACATTAGTAATGTACATGCCCAGATAGAAAGTCTCAGGCCACATGGGCAAATACTGATTTGCAAAGACAGATCATTGGTTTAACATCCAAGCTGTTAACATTCAGATTCTTGTTTTTTTTAGTACTGCTTCAGATGTTTATATACTACAGCTAAGGAAATATGATAAAATAAAAAATCACTTAAAAAAATCAAACACCAATAGGCTTAGAACAATTTAAAAACAAAAATAGGCACAACATGGCATAAGGGTATTTTACAAAAAGCTGTAAAACTGTGATGTTTTATATATAACATATAAATCAAATTTGAAGCACCCGCAACACAACCAAAAGTATATGCTTAGATGTATGAAAACTCCTGAAAATCAGATTAAATAAGCTACGTTTTTCAGATATTATTATTATTATTATTATTATTATTATTATTATTATTATTATTATTATTATTATTAAATGTTTGCCACCTATATTTTTGTTCCTATTTGAATTTCATTAATGAAATGGTTCCACAATTAAAACCTAAATGCCAATGGTCAATACAATGTTCAATTGTGTGTGTGTGTGTGTGTGTGTGTGTGTGTGTGTGTGTGTGTGTGTGTGTGTGTGTGTAAAATAAGAAAAGAACGAAATTAATAATAAAAAAAACAAATAACACAATATTATGATACTAATATAATACTTATAATAAGCATGATGATAACGATAATAGTATTATTATTACTAGCGCATAGGCTTAATTGGACATAATGACCTGACTGGGATTTGTAAAATAGGCCAGACAGCGCATTTATTTTATGTATTTTATCTAATTATAAATTATTTTAGTCTATTTCATTTATTAAAGAAGAGTACATTAATAAACGAAATAAAAAACGTAATATATAATAATAATTAAAATATAAAATAAATAAAAATAATTTTATTTTATGCATGAATAATAAATCATTTAAATAATATAAAATAAACAATACAGTGCAATTTGCCCACACTTGCAGCAGTTATAGCCTAGATGGACTCTTTTACAAGGTAATGGATCTGTTTAGACATTTTGGGAAACTCATGAGAAATTTAATTTGAAGCAATGATTGAAAAAAAATAATTTTAATATAAAACTCTCTCTCTCAAAAAATGATGGGATTGCTATGGTACTATGTCACATAGATAATGTACTGCACAAAATCTGCAGTGAGGTGAGTTATTTTAATCCGTTATCTTCTCGTTCTTGGGCTTAATGTATGTCTAAATTAATATAACCGACTGAAACGTGTCGGTCTCCCCCTTCTCTGTGTTTTTCAGCGTGCTCTCCGCCTGCGCTTCTGTTTACCGTAATATCGCGAGTATAGGCGCATCTAAATTTAAAGCGCGGATGACTTGACTGGGAATTTCCGAAGCGCGGATAGCTTGACTCCGGTATAAATTGCGCTGTGCTACTCACCCGCTTGATGTGGATATTGGAGGTCTGATGGACCCAAAAAGATCATAAACTATTATTACAAACCCGAACACGATTTTAACACCACATTTGGTAGTAAGAAGTCTGATAAAATTGGCCCAAGTTCGAGCTGGGCATGGACCAGGATCACGCAGAGAAACTAAACTCCACGGCCATAATTCCAGCTCATGCATGTGCAGATCCCCATTATCTTATAAGAGGAGTTAATTTGTAAAAACGAAACAGCAGGTCAGTTTCCTCTGCTAGACACGACCATTTAACTGCGCTGCGGAAGCGCACCTGGCGCAACATCTGTCAAAATGACCCACATTTTCTATGGACCTTCATGTATGGCTGAGAGTTTTTATGATATATCTTAGCAATAAATTAATTCAGTCATTAATTATCCAAGGTATGCCTCAATTAACTTGTTTTTAATCACAGTACATCCTTATTTTATTTTTTCCTTTCTTAATTTTTGAATAAAAGCCATTCACTATACCCCTCTAATGCACACAAATCAAAATGACCCGCATTCATTTTATTAATTTAAAGAATAAAGTCCTTAAACAAAACAAATAGTAACGTGTTATATAGTACAACAGTTTATATACAACTGATTTTGTAAACAACAGTAGATTCTGATTTTTATACAGAGATTGTGTAAATAATAATAATTAGGGCTGGAACCGAATATTCGGGTATTCGGATATTCGCTTTGAGTAGGTATTCGTTTTTAATTTTGGTATTCTGATATTTGTTTTTTTCCTTTTCTTAGCTCCACCTCCCGCTAAGTCCAAGTCAAGTCTCAAGTTTCTTCTGGCGAAATAAAAGTCAAAGTATTACTCCGTGAGGCAGATAAGGGCCTGCTCTTTAAAATAATGGAAAATTAATAACAAAATAAATAATAAAAATAAATATGAAAATGGAAAATAACTAACCAAAAGCCCAATAAAATGTAATCAAACGAATTTCAAAAGATCAAAAACGAAAAACTCAGCAGAAGAGTAGAACAATAACATAATTAGGGGTGGGAATCTCCAAGCACTTTACGATTCCATTCGATTACGATTCAAAGGTCTGCGATGCCATTATAAAAACAATTATTGATGCATCTTGGTAATACATTCTCTGTAGCAATACAGAATGAATTAACTTCAATTTTATTTCCATTTGAAAACATTCCATTTTATTTTATATTTATATTAAATCAAATGGCAAGGAGAGCACACATTCCAGAGAACCGAACAAAGAAATAAAAACTAAAAAAGTACACCTGTAGCGCCTCTGCCAGCAGCTAATAAAAAAATGTTTGTAAAATATGTATCTAAATTAACATCTGCAGACAGGAGAGTCAAAATGCTGGGTCACTTCTTATTGCTGCATTAGACAAGATATACTCAGTGGAGGGCTTTGCTTCCAGAGTTTTTACAACATACTACAATGTTAAAGCTAAACAATAATTAAAGCATCTATAAAAAATGCAAAATAGACCACAGTGACATCAGGTCAGTGTGTGGCAATGCAAATGTAGCTACTACTGCAAGTTCTTATGAAACAACATACGATTCTGTGGCAATAGAATTTCCCGCGGTGCACGCCGGTCCGGCGAGCGACTGAAGCTAGGCTAATCCGCCGTGACCTCCCCGCGGCGCAGGGCGGCCCAGCCAGCGACTGAAGCGCGGCTGCTCCACCCCGGCGCACTCCGGCCTGACCACTCAGTGCGCCGCGGTGGAGCAGTCGCTTGCCGGGCCGGCGTGCGCCGCGGTGGAGCACGCCGGCGCACGCCGGGCCAACGAGCAATGTTCTCAGATAACGTTTAGAAAATCGATTTTTGTCATTTGTGAATCGATTCAGAATCGTTCATGTTTCGCAAGAATCGAAAATTTCCCGCACCCCTAAACATAATATTACAATATTATTGCGTCTGGACAAGTAAGCAAAGCTATGCGCTTTTTCAAATTTTGTTCTGCTGAACAGAAAGAGTTCTGCATACTAGAGTTTAGATTATCTGCCTGAAATGGAGCCTGAGCCCAAACCTGAACATGAGCATGAACCCAAGCCCGAACTCGAGCCTGAGCCCGAGCTTGAACGCCAGCCTGACTGACCCCCTGCATGCACTCGGACCGGCCGGACTGGCCGAGAAACTGATCCTGTCGGGTCAGAAAATGGTCTTTGTTTTAACGTAACAAATCACTGTGATTTTTGTGATGTTTCACCAGTTACAGCTCAGCAGCACGTTTAAAGCTCAATGCATGAATTAATTGGTGTGCTGAGCACGGCGCGTGCTCGCAGAGGGGAGGGGGGGGGGGGTTTAGGGGGATTTGGCGCATCTGTCAAGCAAGCTAATGGACAGTTTTGGGGGCAGAGATGAATAAGTACAGTAGGTACATCTCAGATTTATAGTTTAATGCTCCACTAAATTAGTGGCTTTAAAATGGGCTGCGGCTGGGGATGGTTGGGCAGACGTGCATGATCCAGTCAGTTCTGGCAGGATTTTTTCTGCCTACAGGCTGCATTTGACGAACATCTAGCAGCTCCTCAGTCAGACAACAGTGTCAGCATATAAATCGCATGTGCTTTCCTACAGGACAAACCATTCAAAAGTGCAGATGAACTCATTATAAAACACACAGTGTCTGTCTGGCTTAAAATACTTAGGTACAGCTTTTAAATTAATAAATCAACATTCATTAAAAAGATCAGTGAGAAGTTATGTATGCTAAATGACAAATAATTTAGCTAGAAGCTCATAAGCTAATAACATTTAATAATAACAGAAAAATAGATATGACATTGGAAAATAACCAACTAAAGTGAGCTCAAAATGCTATGAGAAATATAATCTAACAAATTCAAAAATATAAATTCTAAATATTGAACTGCAGGCAGTAAAAAAAAAAAGAATACTACAAAAAAACGCAAAGAAAATAACCGATAGAACATAACGAACAGAAAAAATAAATATGGAATTGGAAAATAACCAACTAATCTAAGCTCAAAATGCTAAAAGTAATAAAATCTAACGAATTTCAAAATATAAAATCGAAATATTGCACTGCAGCAGTACAAAAGCCTAAGTGCTTAAACAAACTGAATTAAGTGGGCCTTGAGTTGCATTTTGTTTGTATTTTAATCAGTCTTTTTAAAAACGAATATTGGAATATTGGCTGCCAATCAGTGCCGAATATCCGGAGCTCAGCCCTAATAATAATAATAATAATAATAATAATAATAATAATAATAATAATAATAATAATAATAATAATAATAATAAAAAGTTTTTATAAAAAGAACATTCCTGCATCACAAAATGGATTTTATGAGCTACGTAAATAATAAACACCATTGCACTTAGCTAAGTACAGTTCTTATGACTAATTTATTTTTTGTTATAGTTAGCTAACTAATACAGAGCAGTCAACAGCTAGCTTATAATTAAAATAATTACTTTTAACATTTTATTAAAGATGCTTCATTTAAACTCTGCCTATGGTGTCTGCATTTGGGTCTACCCGCTTAACCACCCTGTAAACCACCCTGTGTGTGTGTGTGTGTGTGTGTGTGCGTGCGTGCCTGTGACAAAATAATAAACAATTATAATAAATAAAGTTTCAAAAACTGAATAGGTGTTAACTGTCATCAGATATTTTATAAAGTTATGTTGAAACAATTGAAAGCAATACTGAGTTAGCTGTGTGACGAGTAATTTAGGAATACATTGGATACTGAATAACTGTGTCATGGTGTGCACAGAATACAGACACTCGTAGATGCAGTAAAACGGGTTGTTTATTAATAAACAGGTTAGAAAAAAGGGTAGTCCTACAAACAGGGTTAGAGCACCGGTAAACAGAAGCAACGTAGGAATAACCATACCAGGAGTGAGAGACAGTCCAGAGTTCAAACAGGAGCAAGCCAACATCAGAGGTAATCCAAAATCGAAAAACAGTCCAGGTCATACACAGAAAAATCCACAATCAGAGATAATCCAAAAATCGGCGTCGAGAAAAAAAAAAAACAAGGTCATACACGAAAGTAACAGAGACAAGCGATAAGTAACGCTTAGTAATGAGGAAGATCCAACAATACCCGGCACAGGAGTGTATGAGAGGTGTCCTTAAATAGTGCCTGACTTAATATTCTGGGCTTCCTGGTTGGAGCAGGTGAGGTGACATGTGACTAGGTGTGTGTGTCAGCGGGTGGTGGGTTCTGGGTAATGTAGTTGTTAGACTGAGAACCTCTGTCAGAGCTGGGTGCGTGAGAAACAGAGGAGTTAACAGCACCAGATGTGACAAACTGAATAAATTTATTGCTAAGATATATTATTGAAACACTCAAGGGAATGGCAAGTGAGACAAGTTTAAGCAAATTAGTCTGGAATAGATTTCTGTGAATTTATGTAAACAGAATCCAGAGTGAAAGGTGGTCTGTGCTATTGAATATGTACATGCCCAGCAGAATCAGACATTAATTAGTGCAGAAAAATAAATATCACAAATCAATATTTAACTTTAGCCTGGTTATTGTTACTCAGATCTCAAAGTTCCTTGGTTTTGAAACCTCCTTAAGCAATTGATATGTATTCGGAAAGGGTGTTTAATGTTTAAACCATTCACCATCACTTTCTGAACTGTCTTTACAGGAAGAGCTCGACCAGATTTCTGATGTTTGGAATGCCCACCGTATTCGACCTTCCAGAAACACAAATGTACCAAGTGGGATTCCTAATGTCATGCACCTTGCACCACATCTGTGGAATACTGAAGACCTTCTTGTTCCAGTTTGTGAAGATGAACTGGTCACTTGCAAAGAATGTTGCCAGTTTTTGACCTCAGTTACATGTGATGGAGACGTGTTTGACCTGTGTTCCTTATTTTTAGAGGACTCAAGATTAGCTTTTCCAGTCACGGAATCACAAGCACTGGACTTGTATTTGTCTTTGAAGGACTGGGTACATGCCCAATTACAAGATCCATAACTTCCATATCGTGTTAGTAAAGATCAGTAGATCCTATAACATCCCTACGTAGTGTATATAGGGAGAGACTAGAACACTGACAAGAAACACTTCTGTCATGGTTTTAACTGCTAAAAAATATAAAGAAGTACCATGAGACTATAAATACACAGTGTCAATGTTTTTTGTTAACATTTTGTAACAATTTTTATTTGAGACAAATGATGTCAGTTGACATACAAAGGTACAATACAGATGCAATGAACAATGCAATGAACAATGTTTCACTGAACACAACAAGGTACAACAATTTAAATGTTCTTAGAGAAAACAGACTTAGTATGAATCTCTGGATGTGCAACACTGCAGAGACAAAAATGTCTAAATAAAAAGGTATACCATTCGACTGTAATTTTATAAAATCTTTATTCTCAGTGTATTCTTACTTTTCAACAATACATCAGCTTTCACTATAAACTAAAATCAAAATGTACTGATACAATATGAACTTCATCTTAAAAGGGACACTATGAAGGATTTTCTTGATTATTCATATATTTCTTTTAAGAAGTAAATTTACAACTTCTAAATCTCTGCTCTGCTCCATTGAGGTGTAATACGCAGAATATTATCCATCTCAAAAATTATGAATAATCAAGAAAATCCTACATAGTGTCCCTTTACAAAGAATACACATTAGGCATAAAACAGCCACATAAAATATCTTTGCATAAACAGTATGCATAAACATAAAAAAAAAAAAATAAATAAAACCTGAGATTATTCTGGTGTGGCTTTGCCACCTATCAATACTTTGCATGGATAAAGCATGCCTTAATACCAACAATGTAGATTTTAACCACATTTACTTTGAACAACATTTTAATTACAAAACCTGTTTAATTTAATTGTGTCATTGTGAGGAACTAAGAAAGCAGTCAATTTCCTAAAGATTTTACATACTCTGTGATCAGTGTATTAGAAACTCTTACTTCGTACCTATGGTCCCCAGCCATTTTATAGGTTTTATAGATGGATTTTAATCTTTTACAATTGGTTCATGTAATAATTAGAGGAATGTGGAGGGTAGAGGGTCTTGCAAGACCAGGGTTGAGAATTTGTACACTAGAGCAGTGGTCATGAACTCCACCTGCTCTGCAAACATTTTTTTTTACCTCCTCCTCCAAAGCTGCATCCAATTCCATTAACACAACCAATAAGTGAGTAGGGACACCAATAAAATATGCAGGGCAGAGGGGATTATTTACAAATCGCAAGGCTACAGAGTGATTCAATATGGTAAACCATATGGGTACAATTTCTAGGACCATTTGTGGGAATCTGTAACCCGGCACTTTGTGATTAATTCTGGTCCTGGGAAACCCTCTGCCCTACACATTTTATTGGTGGTGTTGTGTATCTACATGGAACCTGATCTAAACAATGTCCATAACCCACACAGAGCTTGAGAGTATGCTATTAAAATCACTGCGAAGGTCAGGATAATTTTGGTATCCTATTGGCAACTTTAATATCTTGGCACATGTGTGCGACTGTGGTCTTCTTTGGAAGTCGGATGTCTCAATAAACTCCACAGTAATCGGCCCATCAATCAAATTGGAACCAGTACAAAAACGGAGGAATAGTTGAAGTGTATGCAAATCAAGTTCACTTATGTATCTCTTTAGATATCGGGCTACTAATGATTGGGATGCATTCATTTCTTCTGGGAAGAAAAGGAGATCCTTCACTGCCTTTCCTGTTGGAATTTTCTTCTTTAGGATACCGTCCAGAGCATCTGGTGGAACATCATTTGCTAGCTCTTCTACAATTGGACGCCAACACTCAATAATGTACATTGGTGCCTGTATAAGGGCCTTGTGTCCCATTTGTGATAGCAGTGGGACCAAATTTTCTTTGGTAGGAACCTGGTGACACTCATGGGCCTCAAGGGCATCTAACAAAGCATCATTTTCGACAGACTCAAAGTCTTTTAAAGCATTGAGAAGGATCTCTCTTTCTTGTGCAGAGACATACTGCAAAAATGCATCCTTTAGGCTACTTGCACTTGTGCCATACAGAACTACTTCTAGGAATGGAGCGGCCAGTTGTACAGGGAAGTAGCGTGCTTGAAACCATCCTACTACAAAAATTCTGCCAATTGCCTGCCACTCGTCACACTGATAGTCATGCCTAATAAGGGGAACTTTCACATCCATGCCCAAAGTGCATCTCTCATAAAATTCTGTCCAAAATTCTGTTAAGCAATCCCTTAAAACACCACTTCCTTCCCCTTCTTCAAGTTTTCCATTTGGAAGACGCATCTTAATGGAGACCTTGGAGTGTAGAATGGCTGGATTTTTGAAAGCATTAATCAGGTCAAGGAGACAATGTCCTCGACGAATGATTAGGGTTTCAGCTGCAGGTTCAGGATAATCAGGTACCAGTTGTTCTGAGTAAAGAAAAGACAAGGCTGGGTTTGACTAAATTTTACACACAGAGGCACTATAGGGTTAACCCATGATGTGTTTACAATGTACTTGTATACATGTTTCTTCCACAGAATGTCTTTTTGTTCTTGTGTTTAAATTATCCTTTAATGGTCACTTGCTTTAATTTAAAAGAATGGACAACTGTCCCTGCTTCATTCTTTTTATAAATATTTTGTGACCATGTTTCCTATTACCCAAACAATCTACTTTTATCATACTTTATTGTGGTCTATCCACTGTATATATACTTTGTTGAAATGGATAGTTCTGCTACTTTTCAGATTTTAACATCACAAGTAACAAAGCAGAGATGGGTTTCCCAAATCACTCATAATACTTCATAACATTTCATAACCTTGTACTTAAGAACATTCTTAACATTACAAGTGTTTGCTGAAACCCTAACATAGTCCTTCATCTCATTAGTGATTTAAGAGCTCTCTAGGCACATATGCAACTTACTAAGGATTACTTAAACGATACAGGTTGCTGCCTTTTCGTTTCACATAAAAACATACTGTTTCTATTAATGGCATCTTTATATATTCAACTGTTTTTCATCCAGGCTTAAACATTAGAATGATAGAATCAATCTGACCATACTAAAAATACACTGAAAAAAGATAAAGGGAACACTTAAGCAACACAGTATAACTCCAAGTAAATCAAACTCCTGTGAAATCAAACTGTCCGCATAGCAAGCTACACAAATGTGCATGTATCTGCACAAACAGTTAGAAACCAACTCCATGAGGGTGGACGTGCACAGATGGAGGTTATGCTCACAACCCAACACTGTGCAGGGCGATTGGCATTTTCCAGAGAACACCTGGATTGACAAATATGCAATTGGCGGCCTGTGCTCTTCACAGATGAGAGCAGGTTCACACTGAGCACATGACAGACGTGACAGAGTCTGGAGACGCCGTGGAGAGCGGTCTGCTGCCTGCAACATCCTTCAGCATGACCGGTTTGGCAGTGGGTCAGTAATGGTGTGGGGTGGCATTTCTTTGGAGGGCCGCACAGCCCTCTATGTGATCTCCAGAGGTATCCTGATGAGATCATCAGACCCATTGTGAGACCATATGCTGGTGCAGTGGGTCCTGGGTTCCTCCTAATGCAGGACAATGCTAGACCTCATGTGGCTGAAGTGTGTCAGTGTGGCCCCGCCCGTTCCCTAGACCTGAATCCAATCCAGCACATCTGGGACATCATGTCTCGTTACATCCAACAACGTAGCACTGCACCACAGACTGTCCAGGAGTTGGCAGATGCTTTAGTCCAGGTCAGGAGATCATCCGCCGCCTCATCAGGAGCATGCCCAGGCATTTTAGGGAAATTGGATCAGCCTGTAGTGTGTTTTTCCACTTTTATTTTGTGTGTGACTCCAAATCCAGGCCTCCATTGGTTAATAAATATGATTTCCATAGATGATTTTTTGTGTGATTTTGTTGTCAGCACATTCAACTTTGTACAGAACAAAGTATTCAATGAGAATATTTCATTCATTCAGATCTAGGATGTGTTATTTAAGTGTTCCCTTTTTTTTTGAGCAGTGTATTTAGTTTTGACATAGTAACCCATTCATGTCAACTGATCATCAATATTTGCGTTTGCATCATGGTGAAAATGTTCTGAAATGGACTCAAAACCATGAGCATGGTAGTGTGGGAATAGTGGACCTGACTACCCAGGGCCCGAGTAGGGGGCACATGAAAATCCAGATTTTTTTCCCGCTCACGTTCCTTGTGTATGTTCATGGATAGGGGCCCACGGACATTGACAGTAATCTAGACAGAAGCGGAGTTATTTATACAGAAATAAATCCTCTTTCCCCATGCTGGACTATGGTGATGTTATCTATAAAAATGCCCAGTTCCCTCAAATTACTGGACCCAGCACATCACTCTGCCCTTACTGCCATTACTGGGAACCCATATAGAACTCACCATTGAAAGCTGTAGGTAAAAAGATATGCTTTATAGACTTGAAATGCAACATAATTTCAAGAGCTTTTTTCTTCTGTTTTTAGTATCAGTAATTTAAATATCTGCTACTTATTTTAACTATTTATTTGCAACGTGTATGTAAATAGTTGGCTTTGTTTTTAAAGTAAAAAGGGTATTGTGAAATGCTTGTAATTTTATGAATGTTCTTGAGCAGGCTACTGTCGCAAACATTTCGGAATGTGGTGGAAGCCCTTAAAGTATCATTTTCATACAAGACAAAAAAGTTCACAGTACTCACCTGGCGTATGTAGCAGCTCAGTCATTGTAAGTTCTGGAGTTCCAAGAACATGAACAGGATGCAGCACTGTAGTGTCCAAAGCAGCTAGATAATGCAAAAAAAAAAGGTCTCAATAACCATATTTCTCAGTGCAATTTGACAATACCCTTCATGTACCCCTCCACCATTACAAGATAAAAACTAAGGCTGTCAGTTAACCAGATTAATTTAAATGAATTAATAACAGAAAAATAAATACGCTACAAAATAATGCTGATTATTGGCCTTTCTTGATGCCCTTTGACCCAGCGCATCCTTAACCATTCTGGACACTATGTTGTGACAGAGGCACAATGTAAAAGGGCTCCACAGGGGGCAATACTCACCCCTTTTTCTGACATCATTTCATCATTCAGTACAATTCAGAAATACCTCAATTTAATATTTTACTGCAATTGGAAGAAACTGTTAATAAATAACTTATTTGGAGTTATAATTGTGATTTAAAGATGTCTGGAATAAAAAGATGTGGAATTATAAGTGCATGCCTGTTATTCATTCATAAATTTACTTCTCTGATAAAAAATATTTTTAATTGTGCAATTTAAAATTCTTTTACAGCAAAATGTGATATGTGAATAATTTAAACTAGTAAATTACTGAGTATGTGATTAAGTCAATTATTTTTCTAATTGCCTGACAGAACTAATACAAAAAAAAATAATGAAACAGCTTTAAATGAGAGTCTTTACAGTTGTTAAATGTGTCATACTGCCACCATCAAAACTAAAATTTAAACTCCTGAAGAAAACTGATTTTCTATTAATTAAATTGCTGTACCTGCATAGTGCACATAGTAACAAATATCTAGTAACAATATCTAATAGCAACCAAAATGGGCACAGCTTCTGTCATCATGTATGTACCAGTGGTGTGCAGTGAGGCCCTTCTAACCCTTCAGAGAAGGGGTGACAAAAAGTGCATGTAAATAATGACATATTTTTTTTCAGGAAGTATATAATATAATTATTGTAAGTGTAAGCATTTATTTGATAAATTAACTAAAATAAAAAACAGCAAATAATTCAAAGCATTAGTTTTTCAGTTGCTACAGGACTCTTATCTGACTGACTGATTGGTACTGACCAATCAAAAATGCTTTTAAAAATGGCTTCTGCTCAGGTGCCTGTGTGGACCCTTCTCCTGATTTTGAGAAGGGTGTAGTAAAAGTCATAGGACAATCTAACCAATCAGATTCATGATTTTCACTCAGGGGGCCATGGCTGTCTAACCCCTTCTCTGTGCTTGGATGAAGGGGTTACGCTATGTACATTAATTAGTCATAAAGCGCATGCTGGAATAATTAAATATTTAGCTAACTATCATGGAAATGAGATAGATATTGTGTCATATTATATTAAAAAGCATTTTTAAAGGCTGCACTTTAACGTGAAAATAAGTAATAGGCTGCCTGACTGGTGAGTTTTATGTGTACTTAATGTTTTGGTTGCTCTGGCGTCCTGTAGGCATACAAATGAGTGATATTTGTTGAACGCCTGTACTTGTACAAAAATTAAGCATTGATTGCAGGGTCTATTGTATACTTTTGTGGTTTGTAGCTGTATTTGAGGGCTGTTTATGTGAATTAAGTTCATATAACTCAGTCAAGACAGAGAATATGTAGTTATTGTAGTATTCATTAATGGTTGGGGGGGATGGGGGGCGTGGGCAGGGCAGGGCAGGGCGGGTGGTTACAGAAGGGGTACCCACTATATTCACTGCACGCCACAGGTATGTACCATCCTGCACACTGGTAGCAGCCACATTGCTTCCAATTTTGCACAGCAATATTAATGTACAGCTAATGTATTCACCTTGCACCAATGGCTCCTGGATCCTAATGACATCTGGTATTGCAGACACATGAACTAGATTCATCACTGTGGTGTTTGAAGCATCTAGATAATACAGTCCAATACAAATAGATTCCAATAACCAACACAGCTTGCATTGCTGCAAGGGTGTCATTGTGTCATACAGTAGAATATTAACACTCAATCATTTTTACCTTGCAGTTGTGGCTCCTGAATCATTGTGACTTCTGACATTGCAGGAACATGGTCACCTACGAAAATATGTATTATAGAATACATAGAAGTCCAACATGTGTGTGAATAGCACATCTATTATAAAATAAAATACAGACAAAAAGGTAGTCTGCATTTAAGCTTTTTGAAAAACACTTCAAAAGAAACAATTACAGGGAATGGGCTATAATTACCTGTAAATCCTACCAATTAATCAATGCTTTCTTATCAAGGAAACAAGGTATAAACAGAAAAATCTCTTCCCCATTGAGCATAGATGTTTTATTTTGAGCACCATTTAAAGGATATTAAATCCCTTGTGCAAAAAACAGTTGTGACCAAATATAAATGTTCACTACTAATACAAAGTAATGTTTAATAGATGAATCTGCTTCTGCTAAATGGCAAAATAATAATTTTAATTCCTTAAGTATGTAAAAAATGAATAATTGTCATAGATAAAAGTATACTTGAGAAGAAAGCTTATAAAAGTGAAGATTTTAGTCTACATGAATGTTTTTCCCAACAGAATTTCGCAGTTTGTTATGGGCAACAGCCAAGAAATTTTTCTGTAAATATCTGCAAATTTGCAATATTGCACTGACGAACATAAAAATTTAATGTGGAGACATTCTGATGAATCACAAGGTGTACTAACCTGGCTGGTTCACTTCAAGTTCTGGCATTATAGGAACAGGGTCCACTATTAAAAGAGAGATAATACAATTCTAGTACCAAAATTAAAATAATGTTTTAAAAAAAAAATTCAAAATAGTTTTCAAATAGTCCACAGTTGTACTCACCTGGCATCTGTGACTGGAAGACTTCAAGTTCTAGTATAACAGGAACAGTGGCCACTATGATAAAGATACAAAAAAAAAAATAAATACTAGCGCCAAAACTGAAGTACATCAAAAAATAATAATGGTTCACAGCTGTACTCACTTGGCATCTGTGGTTGGTTTATTTCATGGCCTTGTATTACAGGAACAGGACCCTCTGTGAGTAGATAATGATATATGATATCAGATATATGTTTGATGAGCACCAAGATATGTGCATTTACAGACATTTAACATGACCAATAACAACTGTACTCACCTGACGTCTGTGACAGGATTATCTGGAGTTCTGGGACTGTAGGAGGCTCAACTGGAGTTTCACATGGTATGGTGTCATCTAATGATACACCATCATTCTCGCCTGCTCCAAAAATTACTTCCAGATCAAGATCTTCCTCACATCCATCACCAATTTGTTGTTCATCTTCACTGCCTGTAAGGTCAACGGTTGGCTGGGAATGTTGGTCTTCTGGGTCTTCAGTGGGTGTATCTCTCCTTACTTTTGTACAGAGATACAGTCTCAGCAGCCTTACTCCACTTTTCTCATATAACTGAATGACAGTATCTGAGCTGTTGACCTCAATTTGAGATGATTGTATTTCTGTGATGAAGGAAGCCAGCTTTTTCTTCTTGGACACCCCATTCGGGAAAAACAAACTCTCAGCACGTTCTCTAATTTCTTCCACAGTTGTCCCTTTGTCTACTGTGAGCTGTCTTGTCCCACCACCATTTATTGATTTTACTTGCTTGTATCTTTGATCTTTTGCATCAAAATCCATCCATCCAACTTCTATTCGTCTTTGCTGCTTTTGTGCACTTTTATTACCCGTCCAGAGATTTCTTTTTTTGCTGGATGGAGTGCCAGTGTCTTCATCTCTTGGGGACAGTCTACGTCGCAACCGTGCTAAAATAGACTCCTTTCTGAGTTTGGGGTCAACTGACGTGTCTGTTTGTCGACAGAATGCAACAACAGACACTCTGTCTCCAGCTTTTGGAAAGTATTTTGCAAGGTCTTTGTCAGCCATCAAAGGGATTACAGACGTATCGATCTACAGGAGAAAAAAAAACACACACACACAACAATATACCTCTTAGACCTTGACCACAGTAGTAAAATATACTCTGGACAACCAATAAAGTGACATTCAAACAGCCTGTCTAAGGCCCAGTCCCATTTCTCCCCTTTGCCCTACCCCTCAGTTTTGCACGTTCACCCCAATGGGTAGGGTGTTCCAATTCTTGTTAGGCTCAAGGGGTAGGGTGAAGTGTAAGGGATATATAGCCCGACAAAAAGAGATTTTTCTGAGGTACACTTCAAAGAGCTAGGAGAAATTGGCAAGTGTTACTTAGGATAACTGTTATATTACCATAATCTAATGCAGGGGTATTTAATTAGAATTCAGTGCCTTCCAGTTTTCCAAAAAATTTTGTCAGGCCGAAGTCTGGACCGTTGTCATTTTTAACTTGTGTTATGATTCAGAGCTATATCCTGTATACTGAAGAAGCCTAGTACTTATGTCAGTGTTTTATGTCATCAACAAATCAAATAAAAAATTATATTTAGTATATTTTAACAATATTTATTGTTTTAAATAGGCCTGTCACCAGTGTTTGGAATAACGGCGTTATAAGTAACGGCGTTAGGTAACGACGTCATTTTGTCAGTAACGGGATAAAATAATTAATTACTTTTCCTGTCGTTACAACGTCGTTACCGTTACTGGTGATTAAAAGCGGTGCGTTACTATATATTGATATACTAACAGTAATCGGAGCGGAACCCTGCACAGGCTAGTGAGGAGTAACAGGTGTTACACCAAGAACTGTGACCTTTAGAGATCTGTGACTCCAGGTGTAAACAGGTAACAGTTCTCGGTGTAACACCTGTTTAACTTAACCTCTTAATACACCCTGGCCCGCCGGCGTTACTACAGGACACCCCTCACACACAAACAGAGCATATCAGCGCGTACCTCAGAGTCCGGGCTTCAGAACCCCTCCAAACATCAGAACATCCATCAGTCCAGTCTCCAGTAATCCTCATTATATACGAAAAAATATTATAACGTTAAACTTTAACGGTTTATTTTAGGAGTTTCGCTTTGTTCTACAGCGATAAACTGCTTCAGCCGGAGAAAAAAAAAATTGGTCTGGGCTCGGCCAATCAGGTGGCGAGTTATGCGGGACAGAGGTGGTAGCCAATCAGAGCCAATGTTTTTACACGTGTGCCGAAGCACACCAGTGACACTCCACACAAACGGAGAAGAGACAGAAATGCCGAATCAGGAGTAAGATAATTTAATTTAATAGATGTAAAGCACTTTATATAGTGTAACTGTTTACTTTTGCTTTATTTTTTTTTTTTATACAAAATTTTGTTTTTTTTAAGGATTTTATTTTGCTCTGCTCTGATGTGCAATAAATATAAAAAGTTATGTACAAACACTTTTCTGATCTACTCATTTCAACTGACTGTGAAAACTGTTTTTTTTTTAAAATCCTTATTCTTTTTTTTTAACAGTAACGCAAATAGTTACTTTCCCTGGTAACGAGTTACTTTTATTATAGAGTAATTCAGTTACTAAATCAGTTACTTTTTTTAACAAGTAGTGAGAAACTATAACTAATTACTTTTTTTAAGTAACGTTCCCAACACTGCCTGTCACAATAATTACATTATCGACTTATCAAACAATAAATGGAAATACCCTCAATAATTTAACTTATCGAGTCTATTACTGTAAATCTGGATGTCAACTTTGATTAAAAATGCTATATTTATTCTATTTTATTTTAATTATATTAGATTAATGCCTGCCTGTCATGATAATTACATGAATGATAAATCATACAATTTAAGGAGAAATGTTTGCTGAACTTGGCCAAAATATCAGCTTTGTTTAAAAACAGCAGTTGTTTTTTTTAAATATATTATTACTGTTAGTATGTTTTATAAATATAGTACTTTAATTTCTTTTTCTGGTGCGCACCATCTGAATCAGCCTTTCTCGCTTTATTCTCCTGCAGCTTCTTACTGTGTACTAGTAGAGTGTGCTCCGCTCTCCCGCATCTGCACAGATCTGGGGTGCGTTTCCCGTACAACGACGGAGCCTAGCATTGAACTAACGTGGTACGATGCATCGTTCAACTAACCAACATCTGAAGTACGACCGTTTCCCGAAACCACCGTACTTTGTTAGTACAACAGAAGTCTGAACTATGTTGGCTTGAACGACAGTGGCCATAATTATTAATTGTAACATACAGTGTTACTTTTAAAAACCACACACATTTGCAATTACAATATTTTTTTACATTAAAAATGTATATACATCACCATACTGAGTGAGTCTTATTCATATTAGACCTGAGACTTGTTTTACTCAGTGGCTCAGCAGAGTAAGCACTTGCGACGGTGCAGCGGCCGGTGTTCCTAGCATTGAACTAACGTGGCACGATGCATCGTTAAACTAACTAAGATCTGAAGTACGAAACCATCGTACTTTGTTGGTACCACAGTCTGAACTATGTTGGTTTGAACCACCGTGGTCTTAACTAAGGTGTTAACAGACATGTTCGACCATACTTTCCCAGCAGGAAACAGGCAAAACTCACAATCTTTAAAATATTATGCCACAAATATGTTACTAATGTATCATTTAGGCTATTTATATTGTAATTATGCCCACAACATAAACGGACAACAATACAATTAATAAAATAACAATGAACTGCAAGTAAAATCTACACAATAATTATATATTAATTATTATTTGTAACAGACAGTGTTACTTAAAAAAACATACACATATTTGCTATTGCAATTTTTTTTAAATAAAATATACACATCACCATTCTGAATGAGTTTTATTAATATGAGACCTGAGAAATGTGTGTTACTCAGTGGTTCAGCAGAGCACCTACGACGGTGGAGCGGGCGGTGTTCTGTCGAATTGTGCAACCCATCGAGATGTGCTACTCAACACATTTTTTATTTATTTATTATTTTTTTATGGTAATTCTGTTCTTCTTGGGTGCATTAAACAACCAAAAACCCCTTGCCATTATTTGTCTCAGTATTAGAACTGCGTAAATGACAGCTGATAATAATTAACGTAATAATAAGTGAGCAATGAAAATATATACGGGTTATAATCCCCCCTAATAACTCTAAACTGTCTCCTGATGTTTTGATTCAGGCTGTTCAAATATCCTACCGAAAGCATGTTTAAATATGGGGCTTTTTCTAGCAATTTTAAGTTTAAATATGCACAAGGGTAGCACGGTTTGACAGGGTAGCAAAACTCGTCAGAACACCGGATGGAAGCCTAGTTCGAATCACAGTCGTGGCATACATATTTCTACTTAATTCCTGTGATATATATTATTTAACAAAGATATCATTTGTTTAGGTCTAGAGACTCACATGTTGTAATGGGTAAATGATACATTTTCTTTATTCACACTCTGCCTGGCCCTGTTACCTCCAGAGGAGTAATTAGCTAATTCAAAACACCTGCTTATTACATGTCTCTATATTTTTCACTTTTATTTTAAGACACATTTTACTTAGTTTTTTCTTGTTATGAATATATTATTAAAAGACACATTTTTGCCTACTGTATGGATACATTTGTTTCCTGGTTACAAACAATGTAAATATACCCTCAAAGGTCCTTAAGGTACAGGTGTTTACGTTAAAGCCATTTTAGAGTATCATCCCAGTGACAGTTTGGTACCCTTATTCAGAGAGTGCACATAGCACATTGCTTAAAAAAATACATAAAATTCATAAACGTTCACAGCACAAGTTATCTTTACTCAAGAGATGCCTGCTTGAATAATTGACATACATCTTTCCAAGACTGTACAATACATTTTAGCTAAAGAGCACTTCAATGCACTTTGTTCACTACACTGAATTCATGTTTGCCAAATAAAGCTAAATGTTAAAGACATACATTAAAAATGGGCTTTATCTTACATTTTCAAAATACATTTGAGTACTAAATTTGATTATTTTCCCTGGGCGCACATGGGTAAAAGTGAAGTGGCTCAATAAATGTAATAAACATAAACATTAAAAAAATTATTAGGTACACTTGACATCTTAAATCCTCGTGCAGCAATATTAATGTGATTTATCAGCATTTTGACTCCTACCGTCCATCGTCTGCTCTAATCACCAGGAACTAAACTCCTAACGACAGGTCTAGAGCTGTAGTTGGAACGACGCAGCTGAACCAGGATAGTTGCGAGCATTCGCTGGAACTTGGGTCGCACTATGTAAATTACTAACGTGGTTACCTCCATAGTTCCAGTTAAGCTTTTGGGAAACACCTGCGTCGCAGCTGCATCGTCCAGACTATGTAAGTTGCTAACGTACTTAGCAACGCTTTTGGGAAACGGACCCCTGATTGGCTGAGGAGAGCGTTTGGTGATCTTACAACACACATGATTAGTATGTGAGTTTACTGCGCTGCAAAGCACGTAAACCGTAAAGACAATAAAAGTTCCGCCGCTTTAAATGAACACGGTCAGAATGAAATCCTTGTCTGTACTTTATCGGTTTGGGTCTGCATTGGACAACGTCTGGGTTCTGACCCGGGCCGCGGTCAACCTATTACTGACCTCTGAAAATGTGTAGCTTCAATGTTTATGGCCATTTTATTCAAAACCAGTGTTGGGAACCTTACTTTAAAAAAGTAATTAGTTATAGTTACTCACTACTTGTTAAAAAAAGTAACTGAGTTAGTAACTGAATTACTCTATAATAAAAGTAACTCGTTACCAGGGAAAGTAACTATTTGCGTTACAGTAAAAAAAAGTGAAAAAGCATTTTTACAGTCAGTTGAAATAAGTAGATCAGAAAGGTGTTTGTACATAACTTTTTTATATTTATTGCACATCAGAACAGAGCAGAATAAAATCCTTTAAAAAAAAATTTTGTATTAAAAAATAAATAAAGCAAAAGTAAACAGTTACAGAGAGTGTCACTGGTGTGCTTCGGCACACGTGTAAAAACACTGATTGGCTACCACCTCTGTCCCGCATAACTCGCCACCTGATTGGCTGAGCCCAGACCTTTTTTTCTCTGGCTGAAGCCCATGTTTATCGTTCTAGAACAAAGCGAAACTCCTAAAATAAACCGTTAAAGTTTATAATATTTCTTTTCTAAAAGCACTGCTCGGATATGAGGATTACTGGAGACTGGACTGATGGATGTTGTGATGTTTGGAGGGGTTCTGAAGCCCGGACTCTGAGGTACGCGCTGATATGCTCTGTTTGTGTGTGAGGGGTGTCCTGTAGTAACCCCAGGCGGATCAAAGAGCGTGTTCACAGACCGAACCGTCTAACAGCTCTAATTCAGCTCTAATTCAGGAACCGTACATCCGACAGTAAAACGGGTTGCAGCTCCGTAATCCTGAGAGTCAGCAGGCTGTCATTGATATATTGAGCCTATAATTATTCATAAACACAGCCAGATATTAATTATGATATTTTTCTGGCCCGCCAGCGGCCAGGGCGTGTTAAGAGGTTAAGTTAAACGGGTGTTACACCGAGAACTGTTACATGTTTAGACCTGGAGTCACAGATCTCTATAGGTCACAGTTCTTGGTGAAACACCTGTTACTCCTCACTAGCTTGGGCAGGGGTCCGCTCGGATTACTGTTAGTATATCAATATATAATAACTCACCGCTTTTAATCACAGTAACGTCAACGGCGTTGTAACGACAGGAAAAGTAATTAATTATTTTATTCCGTTACTGACAAAATGACGTCGTTACCTAACGCCGTTACTTATAACGCCGTTATTCCCAACACTGTTCATAACAAACATAAAGAAATCGCTAGTAGCACGTCTTGGTAGGTAGGTAGCTAGCTAAACATCCCATTTCACCTTATATAGTGCAACAAAAAAGCTTAGCTCCCCATCACAGACGAATTAAGGGTAGGACAATACTAATTTAACTGCTGCATTACCTGACCCTCCTTTTAAAGATATGCACTAAATTTAGGATATGAACTAAAGCCCTGTAGTTAGGTCACTAAACTCCACTGCTATCACATCAGCCCGGCAGGGTCGCCTACAGGTTCTTAACCCTCCTGTTTTGTTCTGGGTCAGATTGACCCAGAATATCTAGGAGTCTGAATATCTAGGAAAAGCAGTTAAAAGTATTTTCAGTATGAATCTTCTTCTGCTTGTCTTAATTAGTGTAATCAACATATAATATGGAAATGGTTAATCTCAAACATTTGAAACCACCCCCTGCAAAATTGCAGTGTTGTGTAAAACTATTGTGCTTTATATATTGGTCACTCAAAAGTAATAAAGTAGTGAAACATTAAAAAGTTTGAACATATATTTTTAAATGATAAATAAGTGAATATACAGAGGTAAGGAACACCATTGCACTAAATATTGATAGAATAATTAGTAATGGAGTTATTAATAAAACATTCACACTGCTTGTTAGGATTTTTTTTTTGTTTGTTTCTTTTGGATAATTGAACATGCACCGGGTTAAACTGAGCTGGGAACACCATTGCTGTTCCTGAGAAATTCACATAACAGGAGGGTTAAATAGTTGTCCCAATTCTTAGGGAGAGGGTTCCTTTGAAAAACAAAGGGGGTACAAAAGAGAAATGGTATTTACTTTGAAACTACTGACCTTTTCTTTCTCAAGTTGTTGTATGCATTCCTCTTCAATGTTTCTTTTTCTTAAGAAGCTCTTCATCCATTCTATAAACACAAGTAGACTGTTACTGCCAAAATAAAATATCCAATACATTACCATTGTTTACTGATACTGATATGGTTTCAGTAACTGTTTGCACACAACATTCATTGAAAGATTACAGGAAGCACACTTTTCTGCACATTTTGTAATTTTTTTAAAGAAAGCTGGTATTGCCATACTTTTTTTTAGGTGTCAGCAAAAAACAGATTGTTCAACAAACAGTATTTTACAAATAATTTAAGAGAAGTGCAGTTTTATATGTTTGTGAATATCTGGAAGAAAAACGTTGGTAAAAAAAGAAAAAAAGCTGGTTAGAAGTCAGCAAGAAATGCTGACTTGATATGCTGTTGTCTACACTGTCTCACATAGATGGCAGTGTAGTTTTGAAGGTCTTTGTATACCTGTCCTAGTACTGCCAGTAATAGTTTTTAGCTGTGTTGTCATTAGCTGTTAGCATTTTCTACCAATAAAATGGAATGCTAAATTACTAAACTTCACATTGTTGCTTTCCTGCCTCAGGCTCCTTGTGTCCTTCTTTGAAATAAAAGCCTGCGTCCCAAAACATTTGCAATTAATAGGGGTGAAAACTTGTTTATTAAAACAATATAAAACATGAATATTTTCTATTCTGTATTTCAGATATATGAAAATAATTAACCCAAAATATGACATTTAATCGAATAAAGAAAGTTAATACTGTAAGATTTATGCCCGGCATGGTCAAGTATTATCAAATTTAAATAAAACATGCTGATGAAATGGGTAACCAGCTAGCTTGCCAGTATAGGGTATGTTTTTACCTGGCTGGCCAGCTTTTTAACTACATAGACCATCTAAACCAGTTAGCAAAAGTGGATAGTTAAGCGTCAAAATACAGAACTTACCTTGAAATTAGGGTTAACTTGAACGCTAACCGTCTTTGTGGACAAATAGGAATTATATATTCGCTAGCTAGCTAATGAAATTCACAATTGGAAGCATTTGGCTTCTGGCTAGCCACAAGTTTCTAGCAAACGCTACCTGATGTGGGGCTCGGCTCGGCTCGAGCTTGAACCTTCTCAAACCACGAGCGGACGCCAGTTGGTCACAAAACACTCAGCACAGCATAAACATAAAATATGAGCAGGCGTGCTTCAAAGCATTTGATAAAATAAACGTCTTTAACTTACTTTCATCATTGTATGTTGCCCGGTCTGGAGAGAACAACGCCTGTGTTGCGAATGAACTGGAAAAAAAAGGCTGGGGGAACTTTTTTATTTTTGCATGCTTTCAAATCGTGAGCACGAACTGAAAAATCGTTCACTCGAATTAAAGTAAATCGTGAGCACGATTTAAATAAAACGTGAGCACGAATAGCAAAACGTGAGCACGATTTAGAGAAAACGTGAGCACGAATAGCAAAACGTGAGCACGATTTAAAGAAAACGTGAGCACGAATAGCAAATCGTGAGCACGATTTAATTATTTTTTTTATCCACGGCCCCTCCGGGGCTCCGTACTGATCTCTTTTACTCCAGAAGACATACGGCTGCTCAAAAATATCATAATTTAAAATGTAAAAGGAAGCAGAATTGTTCTATTTTCCTGGAACTGATCATGTTTTGCTCTAAATTTTACTTATTATTGAATAAATAGACTTTAAATATATTCACACCTAAGATCTCATCTTTTCAAAAATGGTTAGACTAGAGTGTTTATGAGTTAAAAAACATAAGAATATTGATGATTTGAGTTCATTACATGGATTATTAATTATTACTTTGAGAAAATACATGGAGAAACAGCATCAGGCGGAGTTATTTATTTATCTTGATAATCAATAATCACACCTCTAGGATACATGTAGATACTAAAAACCTGACACTCAGAGCAGCCTATACCTTTCAGTATTTTAATCAGAACACACAAAGAAAACATATATATATATGCAAAAATGTCATTTTTTTAGTCAAAAAATATCCTAAAAAAATGTTACTACTTAGTAAAAATGTTCAAGTAAAATAAAAACTATATAAAGTAGTGCGCACACCATAACTAGCTTTAGTTTGAGTAAAGCAGGTAGTTTCACACTTTTTCTGTGAACACTTTTGAGTCTTTATTTACTGATATTATTTGCTTTTAAACATCATATAAAGGTAAATAATATTGGTTGGGGAAAAAGCAAAATGCAAGTATTTTTTAATTGTGATAAAAGTCCCTTTTTTCATGTGGTCATGTGGTTTACTCAGAGACCCGAGAGTGAATAGAGTAAATACAGCTGATTCTGTGTTTTGAGCAAATAATTAAAGTTATAATGGAAGAATAAAACAAGGAACTTTGAAGGAGATCTTCACTCTTTTTTAGGTGTATTTCTTAATGGGTTTCTTGTAGATTTAGCTTTACTGCACTGGGATATAACCATTATCTTTAGAAAGAGTAAGCTACGCCCTTTCTAACCTTTCTTAATTTTTTTCAGAGCTGTTCACACTAAGAAAAGTAAGAGTATAAAGGTTGTCTCTGGGGCTGTACCTTATATTGAGGTACAAAAAAAGTACCTTTCAGTAAAAGTCCTTTTTTGTACCCATGGTTTTTGTGCCAGTAAAGATTATAAAGATTATAAAACATTATCATCAACTAAATATGGCTCAAAAACTTGATGATACAAAATTGTCTGGCTTTCAAAAAAAATGTGCAATTAATATATATATATATATATATATATATATATAGGTTAAATGGTACGAATTTGTACTTATTGCTGTTAGGAAAGACTTTGTACTTCAGAGGGAACACATCTGACCCTGTAAAGACCAGTATTATACCTTTGAGGGTACAATTATGAAGAGTTTACCTTTGAGTACAAAAAAGTACTTATATCGTACCTCTTTTTTAGAGTGTAGTATTACAGTGTTTTCCCCCAAATACTACGACGAATGAGAGTGTAAAAATGTTTCTTAATACTCTGAATAAAAGAAATCTGCTGCTGCCGTGTTGGTAGAAAGTTACTGGGACGTTCCTTTAGGGTAAATCTAATTTTAAAATAAGTTTCTAAAGGCAGTTAGCAGTATCAGTGTGTGATTGAGCAGCTCCAGCGTGGCTCTGCCGTCATTAACAGCTGAAGTAATGCTTCCGTGCACTTAATTATCGGAAATGAAGTAAGTCACAGTCTTCAGGACTGATATGCAGAGATGTCATTCAGAGTCGAGCAGATTTCTGATAAACCCGTCCTCTGCGGTTCTGCCGTTCCATGTTCCGGTTCTGTGTTCTGTAGCGTTGGTGAGGTTGTACAACTGGCTCTGACTGATGGGCGAGAAGAAGAGGAATTACACGCTGACTGACGTGTGAAACGGCACACTCCAATCACGAGCCGCGTGACCAATGGGTCACGCTTTATAATACAGCCCGCGTTTTAGAAGGTAACTCACCTACAGTCCTACAGGTACTCTAACTGTACACATACAGTACAGGCCAAAAGTTTGGACTCACCTTCTCTTTTTCAATGCGTTTTCTTTATTTTCATGACTATTTACATTGTAGATTCTCACTGAAGCATCAAAACTATGAATGAACACATGTGGAGTTTTATGTACTTAACAAAAAATGAGCTGAACCTCCACAGTCACCGGACCTGAACCCAATCCAGATGGTTTGGGGTGAGCTGGAGCACAGAGTGAAGAAGACAAAGGAGCAACAAGTGCTAATAAACACCTCTGGGAACTCCTTCCTTCCTTCCTTCCAGACTGTTGGAAAACTTTTCATTTCAGGTGGCCACCTCTTAAATGAAGCTCATTGAGAGAATGATGCCAAGAGTGTGCAAAGCAGTAATCAGAGCAAAGAGGGCTATTTTGAAGAAACTAGAATATAAAACATGTTTTTTTTTTCAGTTAAGTACATAAAACTCCACATGTGTTCATTCATAGTTTTGATGCTTCAGTGAGAATCTACAATGTAAATAGTCATGAAAATAAAGAAAACGCATTGAAAAAGAGAAGGTGTGTCCAAACTTTTGGCCTGTACTGTGAATAAAGTACAACCAGGAACAAGAGTTTAACAACTAAATAACTTTCTGGAACTTACCTTACCTACATACTTTCCCAACAATTATATATAAATCAGTAAATACTAAATACAAACTAAATACAATTAAATATAGATAAAAGCACCAGAGATCCTGCAATGTCCCTAAACTTGTGGTGCAATTTCCATCTAAAATAATATATAATCATTTTTTCCTTTGTTCATGGCAGTTCAAAAGCTTCATTCCAGTGTAAACTCCAGACAAAAAGGGGGCAGGCTTTATTATGTAGCATACAGTGTTTTACCATTGTTACTTTAAAAGTACACAGTACTTACTCTCTTAGTACACAGTACTTATTAAGTAATTACTCAGAAACAACAGGGAGCGGGCTGTATTATGTAGCATACAGTGTTTTACCTTTCTAAAAGTACACAGTATTTACCCTCTGAAATGCGGGCTGTATTATAAAACGTTATTGACGCATTATATGAGAAATAATTATAAATAAACTAACTTTAACCCCCCTTATCCCCCCGTACCCCGCGTTTTCCCTCTCGTATCTGAAATGTAAAGTGAATGGCGTTCAGAGCAGCGTGGAGGAAGTAGAGGAAGTGAGCTCTGACCTGAATAGATGCGGCGCTGCAGCAGCACTTCAGTGTATAATGGTAGGTTATGGCCCTGAGCGCAGGACGCGTTTGCTGAAGAGGCATCTTTGATGTTTGCTCTCCAATTTGTTACAAATGCGTTTCTTGTTTGAGTTCGGCTCTGCTCTCCTAAAGGGGCTCTGTCAGCAAACAGATTAATAAATTAGGAATATCATTATCATTTTTACCCTCTTCGCTACAAAAATACACAACATGGAAGTGTTCCACCGGCTCCGGCTAAACAACCACTCAGCAGTTTACTGAAGCCTGAGAGATGCAGGCTAATGTGCTCACCAGCGCCAGTTAGAGAATTGGGTTTAGGAGTTACAGTTAATACAGTAAATTAATGAGCACGACTTTTACTGGAATTACTGGAAGTACAAACAATAATCTAATAATCAAACGAATAAAAGACGTAACAATAGAAAGGGTGCCCCTGTTGCTTCCTGTATCCTGGATATAAGATGATATAAGATTGAGAGGGTTGGGTTTGGTGGAGGTTCTACAGGTTCTGTATGGATCCTGCAGCACATTTAACCACAGATGTTGCTACAGCTGGGCCTGTAGATCCTGTAGCTCTACACTCGTAGGTTGAAGCTGAAGCTGCAGAGTCCCAGCTGCTCCATAAATGCTGGATTGGTGATAAATCAATAATCTGGAGATCTGCAGGACGAGGAAAAACAGATACAATATCTCAGCACAATATCTCAGAACCTCTAGAACTCCAATAGATAGATAGACAGACAGACAGACAGATATAGAGAAGGAAAAGCAGCTAAGAATATAGTAGAACCTCTAGAACTCCGACAGACAGGCAGGCAGACAGACAGACAGATATACAGAAGGAAAAGCAGTTAACAAGATCTCAGAACCTCTAGAACTCCGACAGACAGGCAGGCAGACAGACAGACAGATATACAGAAGGAAAAGCAGTTAACAATATCTCAGAACCTCTAGAACTCCAATAGATAGATGGACAGACAGTCAGGCAGAGAGACAGACAGAAGGAAAAGCAGTTATCCAGATCTTAAAACCTTTATAAATCCGACAGACAGACAGAAAATCAGGCAAACAGACAGACAGACAGGCAGACAGTTATAGGGAAGGAAAAGCCGTTAACAAGATCTCAAAACCTCTAAAACTCTGACAGACAGACAGACAGACAGATATAGAGAAGGAAAAGGCTTTAACAAGATCTCAAAACCTCTAAAACTCTGACAGACAGACAGACAGACAGATATAGAAAAGGAAAAGACATTAACAAGATCTCAGAACCTCTAGAACTCCGAGAGACAGACAGACAGACAGACAGATATAGAAAAGGAAAAGACATTAACAAGATTTCAGAACCTCTAGAACTCCAAGAGACAGACAGACAGACAGACAGACAGAGAGAAGGAAAAGGCTTTAACAAGATCTCAAAACCTCTAAAACTCTGACAGACAGACAGACAGACAGATATAGAAAAGGAAAAGACATTAACAAGATCTCAGAACCTCTAGAACTCCAAGAGACAGACAGACAGACATACAGACAGATACAAGGAAAAGCAACTAACAAGATCTCAGAACCTCTAGAACTCCAATAGATAGATGGACAGACAGTCAGGCAGAGAGACAGACATGAGGAAAAGCAGTTATCCAGATCTTAAAACCTTTAGAAATCCGACAGACAGACAGAAAATCAGGCAAACAGACAGACAGACAGGCAGACAGGTATAGAGAAGGAAAAGCCGTTAACAAGATCTCAGAACCTCTAGAACTCCGACAGACAGACAGACAGATATAGAGAAGGAAAAGGCTTTAACAAGATCTCAAAACCTCTAAAACTCTGACAGACAGACAGACAGACAGACAGATATAGAAAAGGAAAAGACATTAACAAGATCTCAGAACCTCTAGAACTCCAAGAGACAGACAGACAGACAGACATACAGACAGACAGATAGAAGGAAAAGCAACTAACAAGATCTCAAACCTCTAGAACTTCGACAGACAGACAGCTATTTGGCAGGCAGGAGGAAGGAGTGAAATTAGACAGTTGGTGTGGTGTAAGATAGCAATGAGCATCACAACACGCTTTGCGCAGGGTGTAAAATAAGATCCTGAGCGTGTAAGAGAATGGGTTTTATTGAGATTTATATATATATATATGCTCTTTTTCCAACTCATTCTCCCTCTATTCCTCTTCCTGTCTCTCTCTCTCTCTCTCTCTGTTTTTAATGTAGGAAGGTTTAGGGGTTCAATAAAAATCCTCTCTGGTTCTGGAACACTCTCTGCTGCTCTGTGGATGCGGTGGGTACGTATACGAGCGCTCAGGGAGACGTAGCATCGCTTATTTTCATGAAATAAAGCTGAGTTGAGTCTCAGAGACAGGAGCTCTAAAGAAGCCGGCTCGCGGGATGCTGCAGAAATACCGCTTTGTTTTCATTTTGTTTTCCGTGACATTTTACAGCTGAATAAGTTCGTACTACGGTACTGTGATGGTACTCTACTGAACGAGGAGGAGGAGGGGAGCTGGGTTTAGCCAGTTCAGATCTGGAGTTATCGCTCTCACTATATATAAAACATTTTCAGGAGTAATGTCCCGTCCCTCCTGCGCTCTAGGAGCGGGACCCGGGCGAGGGGCAGGGAGGGGGTAGTAATTCTGTTGGAGGTGAAGAATAGCAGCGTTGATAGTTTGACACTTCAAAGTAGTAAATGATGATTCTGGAGCTTTTCAAATGCAGCGCATTCATTTTACATGCTCCTGTAGATACTTCAACACACACATAGTATACACACAAAGATTCAGTAGAGGGGAAACCCCAGAGATTACCTGTAGTGAAGTCAAACTCTTAACTCTGATTCAAACTGAATCAATTCATTTGAATCACAAAGTTTCAACTCACTGCTTTGAAGTTTGTATGAAAGCGTAAGAACTAGTGGTGTCAATCGATTAAAATTTTGTCTAAAAACATTTTATCTTGCAATTTGTTGATGCAAAAGTTGCTATGACATCTGGATGGATGGATGGATGGATGGATGGATGGATGGATGGATGGATGGATGGAAAAGCCATTAACAAGATCTCAGAATGTCTAGATAGATAGATAGATACCAGTTCTTTACCATAGATAGATAAGCCATTAACAACATCTCAGAACCTCTAGAACTCCAATGGATGGATGGATGGATGGATGGATGGATGGATGGATGGAAAAGCCATTAACAAGATCTCAGAATGTCTAGATAGATAGATAGATACCAGTTCTTTACCATAGATAGATAAGCCATTAACAACATCTCAGAACCTCTAGAACTCCGATGGATGGATGGAAGCAAAAGTCGTTAACAAGATTAGGACCTCTAGAACTCCGATTGATAGATGGATGTATAGAAAGATCTCACAAGATCTCAAAACCTCTAGAACTCGGATGGATGGATGGATGGATGGATGGAAAAGTCATTTGCAAGCTCTCAGAACATCTAGAACTCCGATGGATGGATGGATGGGTGAATGGGTGGATGGATGGAAGCAAAAGTCGTTAACAAGATTAGGCCCTCTAGAACTCCGATTGATAGATGGATAGATAGATGGATGGATAGACAGATAGATAGATACCAGTTCTTTACCATAGATAGATAAGCCATTAACAACATCTCAGAACCTCTAGAACTCGGATGGATGGATGGATGGATGGATGGATGGAAAAGCCATTAACAAGATCTCAGAACCTCTAGAACTCCGATGGATGGATAGATGGATGGATGAATGGATGGATGGAAAAGCCGTTAACAAGATCTCAGAACCTCTAGAACTCCGATGGATGGATGGATGGATAGATGGATGGATGGATGGATGGATGGATGAATGGATGGATGGAAAAGCCGTTAACAAGATCTCAGAACCTCTAGAACTCCGATGGATGGATGGATGGATAGATGGATGGATGGATGGATGGATGGATGGATGGATGGATGGATGGATGGATGGATGGAAAATCCGTTAACTAGATCTTAGAACCTCTAGAACTCCGATAGATGGATGGATGGATGGATGGATGGAAGAAAAAGCCATTAACAAGATCTCAGCACATCTCTGATAGATTTATACAAAAAGCCTTATATACAGTCATTACTGTCAAGACATTATAGTGAGGCATAATAAAATTTACTTCATGTTTAAAAAGCATATGAAAACTCACTTCACTTAAAGTCATATCAGTAATGACAGTATATAAGGCTTTATGTGTTACACACTTACATAAAAACTTAATTTGAGAAATCATAGCTGTATATTATAATACAGTATACCAAAATATACCAAATATGTGTTATAGTGCATTACAACACTATTTTGTACAATGTCCTTATACACATATATTATAAGGCATTATAAGCCCTTCCTTTATAAACCCTTATACTTGTAGTTTATAATGTGTTATGAATGTCGCTGTAAGTGCTTATGAGCAATTATACAGACTTATTACAGTCATTATAAGGTATTATGCATGTCATATTATGATTACAGGGTTCATAGCAAGTGTTACCAAGACTTTTAGCACATTATTGTCTAAAAGAAAGAGTCTGAAAGAATGCTTAAGCTTTAAAAAAACTGAAATTACCACTGCTGATAATAATCCACTGCTGATGCAACATGAAAATGTGGGATTAGATCCATAATATTTATTGTTATTTGACAGAATTACAGGTTTTAAAGCCACATAAAATCAGACAGTTACAGTCTACATGCTTTCCTCATATCTGTACAGACTCTAAAGAAGCTAAAGGCTGCCCTGGGTATACTGGGTATATTGTATGTTTGATAGGAAAAGCTTATAGTTTGTGTGGAAAAAAGCCAGTATCTCCGTTTATAATCTTTAGAAAACAAAGAAAGGGGTGTTTTGGATGGTCTGTGATTATTCTGAGAGGCCAGAACTATTCAATTCATTTTCTTTGTGCAGTATTGTCCCAGGATGCTTTTTATTATTCAGATTTTTTAATATCGCGAGGAGGCAGATGGGACTGGAATACGCAATGTTCTGGTGCGGTTGCGCAAACGCCTGCAATAAAAACATGTCTTCTGGTCACAATCAAAAAATCTATTACATCAGTTTAACATTTAGCCAAAGCAGGCCGGTAATTTGTCAAGAGAGAGTCTTTTCCCAGTGGTGATTAAAAATTATGATCAGAAATGACAGCGAGTGGGAGGGAGAGTGGTGAGAGAGAGAGAGAAAAGAGAGAGAGAGAGAAAACTGATAGGATACGAGATTTAAAAAGGAAAAGAGAGAGAGAGAGAATGTACAACCTTAAATCACAAAACAATATACTTTATTTTTCACACTATAAGGCGCACTATCAATAAACGTCTGTTTTCTGGTCTATTTTCTTACATAGGGCACACCAGATTATGATACGCAATATGCAACACTAGTAAGGAACAGCGGTCTCACCATGTTTTCCTTCTAATTCAGTGGTGAGGCCTGTAAAGCTAAGCTAAGTAAACAAAACTGTACGTAATTCTGCCCTAATCTACACAGATTTCTCTCCTGAAAATGGTTTATTTGTGTGAGTAAAGCACTTAGATTCCTGAATTTCTCCAGCAATAATCACTAAAGGCTGGAGCATTGGCATTAGCCACTAACCACTAGCAATTAGCTGCTAATGCTACCCAAGAGAGTTACACTGAGGAACCCTGAGTGTTCCGGTAAGCCAGGGTGATATTACTGTAGCTAGTGGTTCGTCCTACAAAGGCTTGTTTTAACACGGTAAACGTGCAAAATACAATCTGAAATACTCACCTCTGAATGAAGAAAGCACTCAGTGTGTTAGCGGCTAATGCTTATGCTGCTCCAGCACTGATAGCCGGGGTTAGCAGCAGGCTACAGTCAGATAATAGTCTCCTCTGGACGGCCATAGAGCTAGCTCTTAGCATAGCATGGTTAGCGGCTAATGCTTATGTTGCTCCCGCAGTGCTAGCCAGGGTTAGCAGCAGGCTACAGTCTACTACTACTATCTAATACAGTCTAATACTAATCTCCTTTGGACGGCCAAAGAGCTAGCGCTTAGCACGGTTAGCAGCTAATGCTAATACAGCTGTATAACTCTGTACTTCAGAGGAATGGCTTTACTGCTACTTAATACCTGACTGATAGAATTCATAAAATTAAGAAGCACTGATGATTTTTGGGAAAATTAAGAGTTATAAAATTAATCTTATAGTTTTATAGAATACAAAAAATATTTAAATGTTTAAAAACAATGTTCCTCAAAGAAAGACTGGAAAAAATTGCATATTTCTCCCTCTACATCCCATAATATCATTAAAACTATCAGTTAATGTGGAGGAGTTTCACTGTGTAAAAAAAAGGTACACAATCGATCAATCAATCGATCAATCAATCACTCAATTAATCAATCAATTAATCAATCAACCTTTATTTTCACTCAGGAAAAACATTGAGGGTGGCCCTCATTTACAATGTAGCCGAGGGATTGAAACATTTAATAATAAATTAGAAATAATAAGGAATAAAATAGTAAAAAAATAAAAGTACTAATTTTAAATCAATGTATATATATAAATAATATCTATATGTAAAACAGAAAATTCTAATATACCATAAAAAAACTAATTTGACAGATTAAAAGCAAAAAATGTATAAAATGTAAAATAAGTAAAAAGATAAAAGTAAAAGTAAAGTAAAATGTTAAGAATGATAAGAAATGATTAAATGAATGATGGAACTTAGAACAAGAATGAAAATATTAAACATTAGAATAATAAAATAAATAAATAAAAGTCATTTTAAATAAATTAAAATAAATAAAATAACTTAAAAATTATATAAAAAAAAAAAATAGATAAACTAATAAAAAAAAATTCAAAACAATCCCAGGCTTTCTGATCCCAGCGAGCTGAGCTTTAATGATTCCTAAGATAAATTCTAAGCTGAAACCTCGTATCTCCGATCCCTCAGACGCACTGCATTAAGAATCGCCTTTCAACAAGAGCTGATTTAATTCATCCTTTTCTGCAAATTTCTGCAAACCTGATCTGATCTGGACTGAGATTGAGGATCTCTTTGATCTGACCAAATTTTAGGCTAAAAAAACAAAAAATCCTAAAAGTCCGAACCAAAGTTCGTACAGGAGTCTCTTTTTTTCTGAAACTTTTTCTTTCATTTCTGATCAGGGTTCAGCAGCTTTTCAAAAGCAGGCGTATATATATTCATGTTTTTATTGTTTCTTGTCCCAAAAGTAAATAAATTAGCCTTTTTTTGGAAAGTGCTCTTGTTTGTCCTAATATTAATATTACACTTGTTTTTGCACATTAAAGTGCAGCTCTGCTGTTTTGGCAGCTAATTTGCAGATTGTTTCCCAAAGCAGTTTATAACAGCCAAGAAAACCCAGCGTTTGTTCCAGAACAGCGAGCGCAGAAACAAATCAGTGTACACAGTAGAATCTCGCTCAGTGTTTGAGGGAGTACCATTGTTTGGACGCTGCAATTGGTCCATTCTGTCTGATTTTAGGTTGCATTACAAAAACTTGTATGGGAAGACTTTCTATAAAATATAATCTCTATTAGACTCTGTAAACACATTCATAACATATTATAATGCATTCATAAGGCATTATAAACATGACTGTAAATATTTATAAAAATGCATAACCCATTATAGCCATGTTTATTATGCACTAAGAATTGTGATCGTAATACATTATAAGCTGTGCTTATAATATGTATGTTAAAATAGTATATTTACATCTCTGAAAAAAATAAGAGAGCACTCCAGTTTCTGAATCAGTTTCTCTGATTTTGCTAGTTATAGGTTTATGTTTGAGTAAAATGAACATTGTTGTTTTATTCTATAAACTACAGACAACATTTCTCCCAAATTCCAAATAAAAATATTCTCATTTAGAGCATTTATTTACAGAAAATGAGAAAAAGATGCAGAGCTTTCAGACCTCAAATAATGCAAAGAAAATATTTATATTCATAAAGTTTTAATATTTGGTGGAATAACCCTGGTTGGTTTTTAATCACAGTTTTTTTCATGTATCTTGGCATCATGTTCTCCTCCACCAGTCTTACACACTGCTTTTGGATAACTTTATGCTGCTTTACTCCTGGTGCAAAAATTCAAGCAGTTCAGTTTGGTGGTTTGATGGTTTGTGATCATCCATCTTCCTCTTGATTATATTCCAGAGGTTTTTAATTTGGTAAAATCAAAGAAATTGATCATTTTTAAGAGCTGTATCTCTATTTTTTACACTGGATCGATGAACTTGGATGAATTTATCCTGTGAAGCAAAAAAACTCTTTTTTATGTTTTTTTTTTTTTTTTTTTTTACCTCATAAAGCTGACTGAGAAAATCCAGCAGAGATGTGTAAAACTGTCGTGTCTAAACTAGAGTTGTAACTTGGAAGAATCTACACATACATATTGTGGTATATTTAACACATTTTTGTTTACTGCATAATTTATTTAAAACATTTAAAAATGATGAATAAACACTGAAATTAAGATATGTCTAAACTTTTGACTGATGTTGTACATTTCTAAAACATTAGTCAAGCTTAGTTCTAGACAGTATAGAATATTATTGTCACGGAGACCCAGGCAGGGAGACGAGGAGACGGACACAAGTGCAGGTAGGGCGAAATAAATAAATAATTTATTAAATAAATAACAAAGAAACAAGTAAACATGTAACAAGGATAATAAACCAAAATAAACGAGGGAGACTAGAGAACATAAACAAACAAGAGATAATAAGAATAAACAAACAGGGAATAACAACAAGGAACTAAACTTGATAAAAATAATAACTAACAAACAAACCGTGAGTAAATAAACAAAGAATCAAGCGAGAGACTTAATAAATACAAAACAAAACTGGGCAGGGATAAATACACAAATAACCAATAACCAGAACAAATCAGAGAACCTAAACTAAACCAACTAGAGAATAAAATAATAAACAGGGAATATATACAAGAGAAGAACTAGAAATAAACAAGGAAATAAACAAGAAGCTAAACTAGACAAGGTAAAACTAAACTAAGCAGGGCAAGGGAAACAAACAAGGAATAAACACAGAACTAGGGCTTTAGCAACACAGAAACGCGGAGAGACAGACAACAGTGGAAGGTGCAAAGACCGACGGAGACAAAGTGGCAGAGGAGGGCTATTTAAAGAAACAGGAAACACTATAATTAGAAACACCTGGGGAAGGGGCGGAGCAACAAATGAGAAACAGGTGGAAAAGTACTGAGACGGGAGACACAGGGGAGCACAGGTCACGTGGGGAAGACACACAGACACGAGACGAGACCAGGATGTGACAATTATTTTGTTTAAGTTTGATTGTTTAGCTGGTCTACAATCAGAATTAACCTTCAACAAGCTAAACTATGAGTTTCCAACATGGACAAAAATGACCAAAAATAGAATTCAGCCAAATTAACCATCAAAAACCAGCTTAGACCATCTGAAACCAGTTATCAGCAGATACTGGTCTTGAGTGTTCAACTAATGTGGAAGTTGAAACCATAACTTCATAATACAGACTTTAAATGTAGACTAATTATTATGATAATGTGATGGTTAGATAAGAATAGAAATAATTGCTCTAATAACAGAACAAGAGATTAAAACTGAGGTTGGGGTCATTCTCAGGTCTGCTGTTATTATTTTTTATATGTATTTTATTGTGGATTTCTGCAGCTTAATTAAAGAAATTGGCTCTATCTGCTTAATTAATGATAATCTCCTCCTGCTACATCTTTAACATATGGTAGATTTATTTCTACTGAAAAAGAATAATTAACCTATTGACATAAAAGAGTCAAAGGACAGTGCTGCAGCAGTTTCCAATCATGTTTCTATTGTTAGAGTGTTATAAATAAGTAGATATTCTGTTCATTTAATAAGTACAGGAGACTGTGGTTCATTTATTGTTCTGAGAAATATATTTTTAGCACCACCTCTGCTTCAAAATCTTATGAAGCATCTTATGAAGGTTCTAAACCAATGCAGAGTGCCCTGCGCTGATCCTCATACTATACTTGGCAACCAGGGTGCTGGAACAAGTGACTAGAGCTGATCCCTGTATTGTACTTGGCAACCAAGGTGCTGACACAAGTGAGTAGAGCTGATCCCTGTATTATACTTGGCAACCAAGGTGCTGACACAAGTGACTAGGGCTGATTCCCATATTATACTTGGCAACCATGGTGCGGACACAAGTGACTAGGGTTGATTACCTTATTATACTTGGCAACCGGGGTGCTGACACAAGTGACTAAGGCTGATTCCCTTATAATACTTGGCAACCAGGGTGCTGACACAAGTGACTAGGGCCAGTCCCCATATTATACTCAGCAACCCGAGTGCTGGCACAAGTAACTAGGCCAATCCCTGTATTATACTTGGCAACCTGGGTGCTTGCACAAATGACTTGGGCCAATCCATGTATTATACTCAGCAACCAGGGTGCTGGAGCAAATGACTAGGGCAAATCCCCACAGTATACTTGGCAACCAGGGTGCTGACACAAGTGACTTGACTGATCTTCATATATTACCTGGCAACAGGGTTGCTGGAACAAGTGACTAGGGCTGATTCCCATATTATACTTTATAACCAGAGTGCTGGCACAATTGACAATGGCGAATCCCCACAATATACTTGGCAACCATGGTGCTGACACAAGTGACTAGGGCTGATTACCATATTATACTTGGCAACCGGGGTGCTGAGACAAGTGACTAGGGCTGATTCCCATATTATACTCGGCAACTGGGGAGCTGGTACAAGTGATTAGGGCTGATTCCTGTATTATACTTGGCAACCGCGGTGCTGGCACAAGTGAATAAAGCTAATCACTGTATTATACTTGGCAACCGGAGTGCTGACACAAAAAACAGGGCAAATCCCTATATTATATTCAGCAACCGGGGTGCTGGCACAAGTGACTAGGGCTGATTCCCATATTATACTCGGCAACCGGGGTGCTGGCACAAGTGAATAAGGCTAATCACTGTATGATACTTGGCAACCGGAGTGCTGACACAAGTGACTAGGGTCTGAGTGCTGGCCAAATATAATATAGGGCAAATCCCTATATTATATTTGGCAACCGGGGTGCTGAGACAAGTGACTAGGGCTGATTCCCATATTATACTCGGCAACTGGGGAGCTGGTACAAGTGATTAGAGCTGATCCCTGTATTATACTTGGCAACCGGGGTGCTGGCAGAAGTGAATAAGGCTAATCACTGTATTGTACTTGGCAACCGGAGTGCTGACACAAAACACTAGGATAAATCCCTATATTATATTCAGCAGCCGGGGTGCTGGCACAAGTGACTAGGGCTGATTCTCAAATTATACTCAGCAACTGGGGAGCAACTGGTACAAGTGATCAGGGCTGATCCCTGTTATTACACTTGGCAACCGGAGTGCTGGAACATGTGACTAGGGCCGATCCCTTAATTATACTCTGCAACCAGGGTGCTGGAACTTGTGAATAGGACCAATCCCCATATTATACTTGGCAACCAGGGTGCTGAAACAAGTGACTAGGGCTGATCCCCATATTATACTCAACAACTGGGGTGCTGAAACAAGTAACTGGGGCCAATCTCTGTATTGTACTCAGCAAACGGGGTGCTGGCACAAGCGATTAGGGCTGATCCCCATATTATACTTGGCAACCATGGTGCTGGCACAAGGATTCAACCAATCCTCACATTATACTTTGATAACGAGGATGCTGGCACAGCAGACGAGCCAATCCCGATATTATACTCGGCAACCAGGGTGCTGACAGAAGTGACTAGGAACAGTCATCATATTATTCTTGTTAACTGGCACAAATACGTAAATAGGGTTGATCCCCATATTATACTCGGCAAATGGGGTATTGGCACAATTGACAAGGGTTAATTGCCATATTATACCTGGCAACCGGGGTGCTGGCACAACGGACTTGAGCCAATCCCAATATAATACTCTGCAATCAAATGACCAGGACCGATCTCCATATTATACTTGGCATCCGGGGCGCTGATATAAGTGATTTGAATAATACCCATATTATATTCAGCAATTGACTACGGCTGATTCACATATTATACCTGGCAACCGAGGTGGTGACACAAGTAATTAGGGCTGATCCCAATATTATGCTCTGCAATCAAATGACTAGGACTTGGCATATGGGGTGCTGGAACAAGTGACTTGAGCCAATTCTTATATTATATTCTGCAATTTAATTGCTGGCACAAACAACTAGGGCTGATCCCCATATTATACTCAGCAGCCGGAGCTGGAAAGATTATATACGATATTTGCTCTGGTAATGGCCAAAGAGATTTTGAGGCAGTCTGGGGCAAAACACTGGTAATTTGCACAGGACTTTTAATTTAAAAAGAGGCACAAGATGTAGAGAGAAATAAAAGGATTGTACAGATTTTATTTTGTACACAGCAGGTAATAAAGTAAAACATTTGCCACGATTTAGAAATGTCAGTAAATCACAGGAAACTTAAAAAAAAAACAGCAAATTAAACACACTTACACTAAAATCTCTCGATGTTCACTACTGTTGTGTAAGAATAAAGCTGTTTTAATTGGAACAGAGCTCGACCTTTGCCTAAAGCCATTCATTACTCTCCATGACAGACACAGGAATCGATTAGGAACATCACACAGGGTTTACATCCAGCACTTAAACGCCGGCGGGGGTCTCAGCGTGAGACCGCCGCTCTGTACTGACGGACGGCTCGGCCTCACTTCTCCGATCGATGAAGCTGATACAGATCTACAGACGGCACGGTGGAGGGACGAACCGAGCCGAACAGGGGGGACGGGGGGACGGCGGTCCGGCAGAGACGGGGAAATCATTACCCAAATACACTCCAAACAGCGTTAACACTGCACAGAGACGGAGCTCTCGGGAAACGGATATCGGAAACTGCAGCGAGGCTAACGCTAATGCTAAAGCTACTATCAGGATTTTAATGTGCAGAGAGGGAACACGATAATTCAGTCATAATGCTTCTTAATTTCCCTAAAAAGACCAACTGCTTTAATTCTGCAGGAGTTCAGTTTAGTTACGTTTAATTCACTTTAATTCACTTTAATTCACGTTCCATGTACACATCCATAAACAAGTGTATAACATAATAATAATGCAATGCATTCTAATATATGATAATAAAAATAAATATGATATGCAATGCACAACTGCAATTATTGTGAACAAAACAAATGTAGTATAATAAAAGCAAGAGATAAAGTTGCTTTCCAGAAGAAAATACAGTACTTGTTGCTTTGGTACTGGACATGGTAACGCAGGTGGTTGCTAAGGTTTCTAGTTATTTGCTATAGTGTTGTAATAGTAGTTGCTTTGATGTAGCTACAGTAACTGATTCTTATGTTTTTTATGGCAACTGTGTTGCTAGGGGGATGCTTTGGTATCCCAGATCAGTTTGCTATGGTATTGCTAGGGTGTTGCTAAGCAATTTCTAGTTCTTTGCATTGTTGTTGTAATAGTGGTTGCTCTGGTGTAGCTATAACAAGTGATCCCTAAGAGGTTGCTAGCTGATAGGCATGCTGCTAGGTGGTTGCTTTGGTATCCTAGATGAGTTCACCATATTGTTGCTAAGGGGTTGCTAGCTCATATCTAAGGTCTTGCTATAGGTGGTTGCCAAGGTGTTGCTAAGTGATTTCTAGTTCTTTGCTATGGTGTTGTAATGGTGGTTGCTGTAGTGTAGCTACAGTAACTGATTCTTAGTTTTGTGTAACTGTGTTGTATCATAGATGAGTTTGCTATGGGGTTGCTTGCTCATAGCTATGGTCTTGCTAGGTGGTTGCTAAGGTGTTGATAAATGGTTTCTAGTTATTTGCTATAGTTATTTATATATCTTGTTATGGTGATTGCTATGGTGTAGCTACAGTAACAGATTCTCAGGTTGTGTTGCTAGGTGGTTGCTTTGGTATGCCAGATGAGTTTATTATAGGGTTGCTAGCTGATAGGCATGATGCTAGGTGGTTGCTAAGAAGTTGCAACAACTACAGTTGCTAGGTGATTGCTACTGCAGTGTGTTAGTTGCCGTGGTGTTGTTAGGAGGCTGCCATGGTGTACCAGGTGTTACTGAGTGGGTCCAGGTGTGTTCCAAGTGGTTGTCTCTGACTTTCCTTTATCTACAGCTATAGGTATGTTATATATATATATATATATATATATATATATATATATATATATATATATATATATATATATATTGCATTAGATATGTATCTATAATAAATTATATATACTGGATTTATAAGAAGTGTTACTGTAAAATGTAGTTTTACCTGTGATTATAATCAGATTAATACAGATGTGGATAAGTCTGGACGCTCTTCTCTCTGTAATTGAGATAGAAACCCATCATCTGAATATCGACTCTGTTTCAGGACAGTTTGCTTTTTTATATCGAGCTCCTCCACCTCCTCCTGAGCTGCTGATAATTACTGCAATTACAGACAGGCTAATTAAGACTTCAGTCCTGCTTCCTGCTCCACCTGACAATACAGCCACAGAAAACACACAGCGATACCAGCTAAACCCACCGTCACACCAAACAAACCACCAGACAATATACCATCACCCCCCTGCCCATCTAGACCCAACCCTGAGATCTCTGAGCTTCTATTCCACCTTAAGCCACTTTTACACCAAACAATTTTCAAGCGATTTGGTATAAAATCTTTTGAGTCTTGTTAGAGTTGAGTTGTGGTGGCGATACATCTCGATGGTTCAGTGTAAGGTGGTTTAAGTCTTTTTTTCTCATCCTGGTGTTCAGATAAAATCAACTATGTTTAATATTATCTTAAGTAATGCAAAAAGTGATGTGAACAATGCCAACAACCAATAGGAGAGCTACGGGACGCAGCAAGGCAATAAAAACAAGTGAACTGTTTCCGTTCACTCAAACAGGGTCGTGTCCACATTCTGCAGTGTCTTGTTTTTTTTATTTTTGTCTGTATTTTCTTAATAAATCACTCCACACACAAAGGCAGCTGTGGCTTTTCTTCCTGTTTAACTCCAACAGAAGCATGATGGGAAATAATCTTAGAAATCATCTAGTTTTAGTCTTGCAAATAGTGACCCTGCAAGATCCCCAGTCTTTGCAAAATCTTAATCTGTGAGTAAAAAGTCTATGAGGAGTCTTTAGATGTGAGAATTTGTCAGACTTTAGTCTTTTAAAAGTCTTTTCAAAGTCGTATCATCTATGTTTAGCATTAAATTGCAGTTCGACTAGCAGTTCCAGAACTCATAGTCATAGTTTTATAAAAGCTAACGTTAGCAACTTTAGTTTGTTACGAAAGCCTTTTAAATTGATTGTATTTGTGTCTCTGTTTGTGATGGGATTTCCCACATTATTTCTGCTGGAGGCGGGGCTAGAGGTGGGGCCAGTAACAATAAGAGTCTTCCATTGTCTGTGGGCGGAGTCCTCAGCCCAAATCCAGATGAGCAGCAAGTTTGGCTCATTCTCCAGCCACGAGTATCACCAAGAATGGGTGATTACTAAGTAATTACTAATAATGAGTAGCTCATTCTTAGTATTTCAAATATAGCTAGCAAATATAGCTAGCATTTGCAATGGCAGTTTCAGTGAAGTGTGAGAATCACAGCCATGTGTATGATTACAGGAGTTCCCAGGGACGTAAATCTGACTAATCTGACTAATGTGTTTATAGCAACCCCAATATACAGTAACAGCCAATTAAAGTGAGAGAACCAGAAGGTAACATAGATATTAGAGGTGGGCGGATCGATCCAAATATCGATAATATCGATACCAACGCTGGTATTGGTATTGAGCAATACTCGTGTAAAAATATCGATATTCAAGCTTTTTTCTCTGCCGCACGCACTGACTGCTGCGCACGAGATTCACCACAGTCTACTCTCTGGTCTCTTGTTGTTGCACATGGTCACATGGCTCAGCAAAGCCAGCCAAACCCAAGCAGGTAGGCTCAGCCTGGCCCCGCCCACTCAGCGCTCTCCTCGAGTCGACACGCCTCTACCTCAGGAGATTAGTGTTGAGTGATATTTTTTTACACTCTGTTTATTTAAGAAAAAACTTGCATTTGAATTGCACTGAAAGGAAGACAAGTCCTTATTTTTTATTGTTTTTTTCCAAATGACAATTCTATTAAAAAAAAGAAACAAAGAACTAGAAAAGATATCTAGTGAGGGGAGAATTTTTATTTTATTTTTTAATATTTTTTTACTTTATATTTAAACTTTGTTTTGTTACTGTTCCATTGTTTCTAAACAAAAAATGTTGATTGTGATACTAAAGTATTTTGTTATCACTTACAATGTTTGGTGAAATTATATCCTAGGTTTTTGGATCATTTGGATATATAAAGCTTAAATATTAAAAAGTATCGGTATCAGTATCGATATCGGCAATACTGGCCCTGCGTTTACTTGGTATCGGATCGATACCAAAATTCCCGGTATCGCCCACCTCTAATAGATATTAACCTAAATGACTACCTTTTTTCGGTTTTGTTCTATTAACTCCACTTTGTATAAGTATTTCTCCTAAAGCTTGAAAGTTGAAACGGTAACACTTTCTATGAATGTCATCTTTATTAGACTCTATAACTACATTCATAATATATTATAATGCATTCATAAGGCATAATAAACATGGCTATAAACAGTGTTGGGAAGGTTACTTTTAAAATGTAATCCCTTACAGATTACTGATTACATTACTCAAAATGTAATTTGTAACGTAATCAGTTACATTACTTCAAGTGAGTAACGTAATCTGATTACTTTGGATTACTCACAATATTGTCGTTTTTTTAAGCCTGAATGAATGTAGCAACCACATATTGCATATTATTCTTTTATTTTTCTTTCCAGTTAACAAATAGATAAACAAATAAAACAGCCTTTTCAATCACTCTATAAAAATACTTATGAAACCATTTCATCAAACAATTTTATGAAACACTTCTATAAATTGATGATAAAACAATTTAAAACCAAACAATGTAACAACAACTGTAAGCTATCTACTTGCAGGTTTGCCACCAGTGTTAATTTTGACAACAAATTTTGATTTAGTCTTAGTTATAGTCTTGTGACGAAAATAGCATTTAGTTTTAGTCGACTTAATGTCATAAGAATATAGTCTTCTAAAATTACAGTAAATGTAGTTGACTAAAATGTAAAGGGTGTAAATGTAAATGCTTTTTCATCAGTTCCCTTGAATTATTAACTATACACTTATACGAAATGAAACGTTTAATAACCACTTGAGTAATATTGTTAATTTTTGAATGTGAAATATATTTATATATGATTTAATGTATATTATTATTATTATAGGTGTGTGACTATATATTTTACATTTAATATTTTGCTCTAGAAATCAGGTCATAAAACAACTGAATAGTTAAATTATAGTTTAAACAGAGCTGTAGATGCAAAAACAGCTTTTAAATGATCTAGTTTTATCTCCAGCAGTAACCCAGCACACCTACTGTAGCTGCAGTCTATAAATGAGATCAAAAACACACCTTCACACACTGTCCTGTAGAGATGCTCTCAGGATGTACTGAGAGACTTCATGAGTTAAAGTGAGAAACTTATGAGAAAGTGCTGTAAGAAACTTTACACAGACTTTTGGGTTCAGAGATTCACTTATTTTATTGTTTTATTTTGGTTATATTATTGAGTTCCTTTCTGACCTGCTGCTGATTTAACACTAGCTATATCTTTCCCACTGTGAGACTAAACAGATGATCTGATCTTAATGAGTTAGGGTTCTGTATCAGTTCTGTGTTTTAGTGCACTGCTGAGTTAAACACATCAGCTCATGAAATAACATCAGTATTACAACGCTGATCTCTGCATGGAGGAGATCTGTGTGACTCTGGTCTGCAGAAGCTGAAAGATTAGTGGTGTTTTTACCGGAGATGGAGTCGCTCCACACGGTTTACACGTTATCTTGTTTTTCGCGACGTCAAAGGAGAAATATATCGCCTCTCCTCTCTCTCTCCCTGCTGAACACTGTCGAGTTAACTTCCAGTCGAGCTCCGTAACGACAGTTTAATTCCCGGGTTTGTAACTGAGCGCGCAGCGTTACTGCAGGAAAAACAGGTACTGATTGGATGACTACCCCGCTTGTCCCGCCTCTCCACCTTCGCTAAAGTAGCAGTGATTGGATCTCTTCCTAACTGGTCCCTACCTTTCACAGAACTAAATCAGTTCTGATTGGATTTCGTCCCTGCCAAACATTTTCGTCTCGTTTTTATTCGTTGACCAAAATGTCAGTTAATTTCGTCTCGTTGTGTGTGCGGAGCCGCTGTCTGCCCCTCCTCCCTGTGTGTGTGTGTGTGTGCAGCGAGATGGGACGAGGGGCAGACAGTTCCCTTTCATATCAGAGCGATTTCACCGCAAAATGTTATTTGCGTTTTGTCAGTGTTGGAAGAGCAAAAATAGGAAAGTACCGCAATGTAATCCTTTTATTTTAGCAGAGTAACTGTAATCTGATTACCACTTACTGAAGCAGTAACTGTAACGGATTACAGTTACTTATAATTTGTAATCTGATTACGTAACGCCGTTACATGTAATCCGTTACTTCCCAACACTGGCTATAAATATTTATAAAAATGCATAACCCACTATAGCTATGTTTATCAAGCATTATGACTTGTGATCATAATACATTATAAGCTGTGCTTATAATATACATGTTAAAATAGTATATATCTATCGTTAAAAGTCTAGTCCCACAATGAAAGTCTGTCACTTTACTTAGAGCGCACAAAGACCTGTTATAATACATTATAATTTACTATAACTAATACTAAATTCAAGACAAGTATAATTCATGAGTGGTTAAAATATATTTATAGGATTATTGAGGGTGTGTTTATAAGTTGGAAGCTTTTTTAGTCATGATACAGTCTACAAGCTGGGACTGAGTTTCTTGGTATTGACGTATAACATGTTATGAACACAGCTATTAATGCATTATGATCACAAGTCATGATGCATAATAAACATGGCTATGATGAATTATAGAGTTTTATAAATATGTATAGCCATGTTTATAATGCCTTATGAATGCATTATAATGTGTTATGAATATGTTTATAGAGTCTTATAGAGATGACATTCATAGAAAGTGTTACTGTTAAAACGAGAAACAATCATTTCTAATTGTGTTTATCCAACAGATTATCAGAGTGTGACTATAGCGACTCCAGCAAATCTGAACACACAGTATCAGCCAACAAAAGAGAGAGAGCCAGAAGGTAACATAGACATGAGACTCCATAAATGACTAATATGCTTTTCTCCTAAATATTGAATGTTGAAAAGGGAAGGAATAAGGTCTAATTGGATTTCTGAACCAAATTATTAAAGTGTGGCTATAGCAAATCTGAATATATAGTAATAGCCTAAAACTAAAGAGAGAGAACCAGAAGGTAACACAGACCTCAATAAATTACTAATTAAAAATGTTTTATCCTTTTGTTCTATAAACTCCATATTCTATAAGCTTTTCTCCTAAATGTTGAAGGCTGAAAAGAGATTTAATTAGTTCTAATTCTGCTATTTTAAGCATTTTTTAGAGTGTGACTAGTGACTCCAACAGATCTGACAGCATCATAACAGCATGCTGTAACTGAAAGAGGAGAGCCAGAAGGTAACATAGACATTCTCCTCAATATGTTACTTTTTGTTTGATTTATTATCTCTGCAATGGAATTAGTTCTAATTGGACCACACTAATTTATGGACCACATTCATGCTCATATAAAAAAAAAACCTTCTCGATTTGCAGTTATTGTATTATTGCATTACACTAGAGGAACTAGAGGAAATATATAGCTCACAGGTTATAAACTCTTTATAACTGAGCTTTATAAACCTTGGCCTAGATCAGTCCTGCTCTCTGTAACCTCTCTCAGATTTCTCCAGCCCTGTGGACCCTGAGCTCTGTCCAATTCCAGCTACTTCCCACTGCCTGCACACTCCAACTCGCTCACTAACAAGCCCTTCAGAAACTAAATCAGCCGCGGCACAGTTAAAAACTGTTCAAACTGCGCTCAGGATCCTTCACTGCAGATACAGAGCCCTGTATAAAAATACTTTATACTGCTAACCCTGATATCTCTGATATTTCACTTCATCTGATTTTGTTATTTATAGGTTTATGTTTGAGTAAAATGACCATTGTTGTTTTATTCTATAAACTACAAACAACATTTCTCCCAAATTCCAAATAAAAATATTCTCATTTAGAGCATTTATTTACAGAAAATGAAAAATGGCTGAAATAACAAAAAAGATGCAGAGCTTTCAGACCTCAAATAATGCAAAGAAAGTAAGAAGTTCATATTCATAAAATTTTAATAGTTCAGAAATAATCAATATTTGGTGGAATAACCCTGGTTGGTTTTTAATCACAGTTTTTTTCATGCATCTTGGCATCATGTTCTCCTCCACCAGTCTTACACACTGCTTTTGGATAACTTTATGCTGCTTTACTCCTGGTGCAAAAATTCAAGCAGTTCAGTTTGGTGGTTTGATGGTTTGTGATCATCCATCTTCCTCTTGATTATATTATATATCCAGAGATTTTCTAATTGGTTAAAATCAAGAAAAAACATCATCATTAAATGGTCTCTTATTTTTTCCAGCCATTTCCAGCTTGTAAATAGGTCTGGAAAAAAAAAACATATTTTTCTAATTTTGCTATTTATAGGTTTATGTTTAAGTTAAATGAACATTGTTGTTTTATTCTATAAACTACAGACAACATTTCTCCCAAATTACAAATAAAAATATTCTCATTTAGAGCATTTATTGGCAGAAATTGAGAAATTGGTCCAAAAAAAAAGAGAGATACAGAGCTTTTAGGCCTCAAATAATGCAAAGAAAATCAATATTTGGTGGAGTAATCGTGATGTTTAATCCTAGCTTTCCTGTCTCTGGGCATGCTCTCCTCCACCAGTCTTACACACTGCTATCTACAGTATCTATCTATTACTACTAGCTGCTATAACATAGCTGTTCGATGTTTGGGGTTTAAATGGTTAAAATTCTGGTTATTATATATCAATAACTGTACTGTTATAACTGCTGTACTTTTTTGCTTACTTTTGTTGATTTATTCACACATTATTTTTTTAAGCACTATTAAAATTATTTTAATTTAAGTGGCCTCTGTTGCTTGAAGACCAAATCTGCATGATTAATTATATTATGAAATGAATATTTATGAACAAAAATATAATTATTTCAAGTTTATATTTACTTTAAGGAAGATTATAAATGGATGCAGAGATCAGAAAGTTCCAAGAAGACGTTTTTTTTGTCCTAGCTTTCATGCATCTTGGCATCATGTTCTCCTCCACCAGTCTTACACACTGCTTTTGGATAACTTTATGCTGCTTTACTCCTGGTGCAAAAATTCAAGCAGTTCAGTTTGGTGGTTTGATGGTTTGTGATCATCCATCTTCCTCTTGATTATATTCCAGAGGATTTTAATTTGGTCAAATCAAAGAAACTCATCATTTTTAAGTGGTCTGTTATTTTTTTTGAAAGCTGTATATCTTTGTTTAAGATAATTGTAGAAGATCATTTTAAAATAAGGAGATGGGAGAACAAGCGCTGAGTGATAACCTGGAGTTACAGTAAAAGAATGGAGAAAATTATGTATATGGTGGTATATACAGTGCTGTTTCAGACAGCTTCCTCTCACAGCATCCACAGTTAATCCTGTTGGATGTGGTTGGTCCTGAATCAGTTTCTGAATCAGTTTCTCTGATTTTGCTATTTATAGGTTTATGCTTGAGTAAAATTAACATTGTTGTTTAATTCTATAAACTACAGACATTCATAATATTTATGAATATAAATGGTATTCATCTCAAGCTTATAGTCACAGCAGAGAGAAATTTAGTTAGATTATAAATGAATGCAGAGATCAGAAAGTTCCAATAAGATGTTTTTCAGAACTGCTGATATTCAGAAAGTCTTTCTTTTACTGCGATCTATACGGCGAGAGCTAATTTGATTTGGTGAATTGGCAAATGCCCCATGCTTATTGACTGAATCATTTCTGCCGTGCAGATTCCAATTTAGTCGCCCAATTAACGTTAGAGGGATGTAGATGAAACTGACTCCAGCCCTGAACTACACCATACATCAAACCGAGCGGAGGAATAAAAGCCGTTACAGCTAATACTCAGCACTCCTTTACTAATTAAAGCTGATCTATGGAAGATAGGCGCCTTAAAAGTGCCTTTTCTGCGCTTGTTGGAATCCTGTAACAGTCAGATATAAAATACAGATCATTTCTCATCACAATTTTATTCTCATCATCAATAAAATACTGTAGCTGCACCCAGGAGGAGGTGTGAGGGGTTACAGTGCTGTTCAGAAAGAGGATAAAAGTCACCAGGGACAATAAATTATTATAAATTATTATAAATTCAGTCAGATTTGGGTAATATTTATAGTATTTGGCATATTCTGCTGAATGTGTGCCATTTCTGTCCTCAGGAAATTACATGTAAAAATATATGCACACAAAATAACTTTAAAATACATTTTATTATTAAGCATATCGTCGCTGTCCGCTGAAAAACATTCATCTCCAAAACAGCAACTTTACAGGAGAGCGAAAAAAGAAATTTGGTAACACTTTCTAAAAATGTCTTCTCTATTAGGCTCTATAACCACATTTATAACATATTATAATGCATTCATAAGGCATTATTAACATGACTATAAATATTTATTTAAAAAAAAAAGGAAAACAAGCTATAATATATATATATATATATATATATATATATATATATATATAATTTAAGAGTTGTTTAAATATACTTATAGGATTATTGAGGGTGTGTTTATAGGTTGGAAGCTTTTTTTAGTAGTAATAAAGTCCGCAAGCTGGGACTGAGTTTTTTGGTATTGACATATAACATGTTATAAACACTACAGCTATTAGTGCATTAAAATCACAGTTCATGATGCATAATAAACATGCCTATAATGAATTATACATTTTTATAAATATGTATAGCCATGCTTGTAATGCCTTATGAATGCATTATAATAGTTATGAGTATGCTTATAGCATCTAATAGAGATGACATTCATAGAAAGTGTCACCAAACTTTTTAACTTTCAATGGAAGGCAATGAAAACAGTTTATTTACTTTCATTTTGAAGTAGTTCTATTGAAATGTTGACAGTGTAAGGAACAGTTTGTGTAATTATGGAGTAAACTTAAAATCAACAAAAATGGAGATGATTTTCATTGGACAGTGACGATATTTTCTTGTACATTGACCTAATTGCAAAAGTAAGATATGTATTTAAAATCATTAATGAAAACTTAGAACAGAGTGCCAGTAACAGGAGAGATTTCCAGTAACAGGAGTGAGTGCCAGTAACAGGAGTGAGTGCCAGTATCAGGACTGAGTGCCAGTAACAGGACTGAGTGCCAGTAACAGGACTGAGTGCCAGTAACAGGAATGAGTGCCAGTAACAGGACTGAGTGCCAGTAACAGGACTGAGTGCCAGTAACAGGAATGAGTGCCAGTAACAGGACTCAGTGCTAGTAACAGGAATGGGTGCCAGTATCAGGACTGAGTGCCTTCAATAAGTGTGAGTGATAGTAACAGGAATGAGTGATAGTTTAGGAGTGAGTGCCAGTAACAGGACTGAGTGCCAGTAACTGGAGTGAGTTCCAGTAAATAAATATTTATTAAATATGTAATTATATATAATTTAAGAGTTGTTTAAATATACTTATAGGATTATTGAGGGTGTGTTTATAGGTTGGAAGCTTTTTTTAGTAGTAATAAAGTCCGCAAGCTGGGACTGAGTTTTTTTTTGTTATTGACAGCTAATAATGCATTATAATCACATTTCATGATGCATAATAAACATGGCTATGATGAAATATACATTTCTTCAGGTTAGAGCAACTGCCCTCAGATTCCTGTGCACGTCCCTGTCTAGTATACTTTATTGGGTATAAAACTATATTTTAATATATTGTACTACAATTTTTTGCGTGTTACAAATTTACTTTACATTTTTTTAAATTAGCAGTAGTAATTTAAATTACTTTCTAAAAAGTTACATAAGGCATCGCTCTTTAAGTGAAATACTGTAATAGTTGTTTTTGACACACTTTGCTAAAAATGTACAAAAACATATATTTTGAAATAACACTAAAAGTGGACTTCATTGTAGTCTATTGTAGTCTATTTAACTTTTGATGAAAGCATAGTATTTATGTATTTTTAATATATGTTAAGTAAGTACATAAATCTGTTAATGTGTTAGTCTGATTAAAGCATACTTAGACATTTCTCACTATATTTTAAGTACAATTAAGTATATTGTTTTTCACCAGGGTAAAAAATAAAATCTGTAACACTTTCTAATAACTTTCATTAATATCATTAACTAATGATTAATAACTGTTATTTTTCACATTTTTAGACGCTTTGTCAGGCTTCGAGCAGGGAAGAGGAGGAGGCGGACGCAAATGCAAACAAAAGGGATTTATTAAAGAAAACAAATACAAACTACACCGGGATTATCAACTGAAAACAGGACTGAGGTAAACATGGAGCACTGACAGACGTAAAACATACAAGGATCGACACCGGGGAAATGGAACACGGACCTTAAATAGAGGTGCACACACACAGGAAACAGGCAACACCTGGGACAAAGGGGCGGAGCTACAAACGAACACAGGTACATGGAAAATAACTGAGGAACAGAGGAGCACGGGTCATGTGGGAGACACAGACACGAGGAACAGGTAAATAAACATGACCTTACACGCTTTGTAAATTTGTACATACTAATGAACGCATTGGCAACATGAACTGCGATTGATAAACATTTGCCAAGTTTAAAATTTGTATTTATTGGCGATTTATTAATGTTCAAATACTGATGAGTTCATGATTTGCGAACATTTTTAATATGAATATCCATGCTGATAAATACTGTAAGTGTTGTGTGTGAGCATTTATTAATATTCAAATTCTGTTGAACTACTGCTTTGTTCACATCTACTGATCATTAGTTTAAATATATATATTAATAAGATAAGATAAGATGATCCTTTATTAATCCCACAATGGGGAAATTTACAATGTTACAGCAATACAGAGGAAAGAACAGAGAAACAGGTCAGGAAAAAATATATAAACAAATAATGATAAATTTATATATATAAAAGATATATAAAAGGTACTTAAAACATTATATATAGTATAGAAAAAATATATACATCTAGTGCATATATATATATGATTATGGTAGGGTGTGACCAGGATTATTGAACAAAGAGTAACAGTGAATAAACATCAAATAAATAGTAGATAAAAAGGTGAGAATAATATTGCACGTTAAACATATTGCACAAATGGTGATAAGGTGATCACAGTGCATGTAGTGAGATGGATATTGCACACGGTGAGCATTACAGCTATACTGAGTAGTAGTATGTAAGTTTGTATGAAGTACTGAGATAGTAAACTAGTGTTTAATGAGAGCGTGGTGTGTTGTAATGAAAGTTATTATAAAGTGTTACTGAAAAATCTGTAATTTGCTCATATTTTTGCAGGATTTATTTACAGTGTATTTGTTTGAGCATGCATGCATTTATTATGTGCATGATTGTTAAAGAAATGTAAAAATGCTGTATATTTACAGTGAAATGAGGCTCTAATTGCTGCAGCATTAGTGAAATTGTATTCAGGCTGAGGTGTAGATGTGTGTGAGTGTGTACCTGTGTGCAGTAATTACTGGCTGGTGAGGCTGAGAGTGTGGAGTGTTGTTCTTCAGACTTATTGACTTCTGCATGGAGTGCTTCTCTTCAAGCACTGCTGGTTTATGTGTCAAGTGTTTGGCACAGAGAGAAAGAGAGGGAGAGAGAGAATAAAGGATAGAAAGAGAGAGAGAGAGAGAGAGAACAACTGATATATTGAACAATTGAGTCTGCAAAACATGGCCTCTAACAGCGGCTAGACATGCCTCTATGATGCACTCATTGGGCCCTATCTAACATCCTCTAAAACTCTGTCCAAACTTTTTAACAAATAATGAAATATACCACTTTAAATAATACATTTTCCTGATTACTTTCATTTACACACCATTTTACTTGACTCACTATCTTAATTTATCTTTGACAGTTTTGTGTAAACTAAGATTTTTCAAATTGATGTTTAATTTCATGATGTCTCTTAATATTAAACTCCTTAATTACGACAACTTTTAGACTCTTTTGCCCTTTTTCAGCGCTAAAACTGCGCACCCTCTCCGCTTTTAGACTCTTTGGCCCGTTTTTCTGCGCTACAACTGAACACCCTCTCCGCTTTTAGACTCTTTGGCCTGTTTTTCTGTGCTAGAAATGTGCACTCTCTCCGCTTTTAGACTCTTTGGCCCGTTTTTCTGTGCTAGAAATGCGCACTCTCTCCGCTTTTAGACTCTTTGGCCCGTTTTTCTGTGCTAGAAATGCGCACCCTCTCCGCTTTTAGACTCTTTGGCCCGTTTTTCTGCGCTACAACTGAACACCCTCTCCGCTTTTAGACTCTTTGGCCTGTTTTTCTGTGCTAGAAATGCGCACTCTCTCCGCTTTTAGACTCTTTGGCCTGTTTTTCTGTGCTAGAAATGTGCACTCTCTCCGCTTTTAGACTCTTTGGCCCGTTTTTCTGCGCTACAACTGAACACCCTCTCCGCTTTTAGACTCTTTGGCCTGTTTTTCTGTGCTAGAAATGCGCACTCTCTCCGCTTTTAGACTCTTTGGCCTGTTTTTCTGTGCTAGAAATGTGCACTCTCTCCGCTTTTAGACTCTTTGGCCCGTTTCTGACACCTAGTGTTCAAACTTTGAATCTCATATTATAAAAATCTGATTAACAGCGGGCCAACTTTCATTCTATTTCTAAAATACCTCGTGGGCCGCTCCAAAAAAGGAAACTGCAAATGGCCCACAAACCGTAGTTTGGACACCCCTGCTCTAAAAGGTGCATTGTGATGCTCATTACTGTTTTACACCCCTCCAATACAGTTGCAGGAAAAAGTATGTGAACCCTTTGGGATTATACTTGGATTTCTGCATAAATTGGTCATTAAATGTGATCTTTATCTAAGTCACAACAATAGACAAACACAGTCTGTTTAAACTAAAACCACACACAAAAAAACATTATATCATTGCATGGTTTTATTGAACACGACATGTGAACATTCACAGTGAGGGTGGGAAAAAGTATATGAACCCCTCGACTAATGATAATCTTTTCTAAGAGCTAATTGGAGGCATGATGTGATGGAGAAATGGAGAAAGTTGTGACAAATGGAGAAAGTTCAGCACTTTCTGTTGCTGCCAATCTCCCTAGGCGTGGTAAAGTCCTGTAAAGATGACTGTAAGAGCACAGCGCAGAATGATCAATGATCAATGAGGTGAGGAAGAATCCTAGAGTGTCAGCTGAAGACTGCAGACTTATAAAGGGTTTATAAATAGTTTATAAAGGACAATTACTTGTTTAACCTATGTAGTAAAATAATATAGAAAGTTAGTTTAATTCTTTAATATGTGATTATAGTTAATGATGACTGATACAGACAAAGTAAGATAAGCATCTAGTTTTAGATCTGAGGTTTAACAAAATAAATGATCCTAGAATCACTATTTGGGACACGACAGCCACTGTTGCCCTTCCTATTAATAAGCATTAATAATCTCCTCTATAAACTATTTATAAACCCTTTATAAAGGAGCCTTATTTTGAAGTGGTACCGTATTTTTATTAATATAAATTAAATTAAAATTGAATATGTGATTATAGTTAAATTAATAAAGTTATTATCAGAAATGCTAATGATAACTGATAGAACAGACAAATATAAGTATCTAGTTTTAGATCTGAGGTTTAACAGTATAAATGAATGTAGAAACACTATTTGAGACACGACAGGCCGCTGTTGCCCTTTCTACTGATGTGTAACTGCTTTTTTTTATTAATTAATAAACATTAATAAACTCCTCTATAAACTATTCATAAACCCTTTATAAAGGAGCCTTATTTTGAAGTGGTAATAATGTAAGTTAAATAAATTCAGTTGAGTTTACAGACGGCGGATATTCACCTTGCTGAAGCAGCATTGAGGATCAGAAGGTCAGGGCGGTGCTCTGAAGCTTGTGCTGATGCCTCGTTACCTCTGGCTTTCAGCCCGACTACATCTGTCCTTTAACTCCAAATAACACGTCAGGTTCAGCCCGGCTCAGTCAGGCGATGTGCCTCCATATCATTCAGCTGAGTGATCATTTCCTGCCTCAGCCTCAACACCCCTCACATGATCCCTAACCAGCCCAGAGAACATCTGCAGCCGACGCCGCCACCCGCCATTCACCACCCACCACCCGCCACCCGACCGCGTCACTTACAGACCGAGAATTCAGGCCGGGCGCGTGATTCGGTCAGTGTGACCTTTTAAATGATCAGATTTGGCACCAAATTAGCCGAGTGTCCCTGTTCCCCCTCTCCAGATCACAGACATGTTTACTCCCCTACCCTTCAGAACAAAAACTACAGCAACACAGCAACCATTTACTGCTGCACACCTTTTATAAGGCCCCACAAGTCTTCATATCTGATAAATCTACATTTACATTAATTGTGGTTTATTACAGTACGTTAATAATCCAGTATCTCTGTTTTATCAGTTGAGCTTATCAATTGAAGTAAAGCGTCAATTATTTGTTTAATGTTGAAAAGTTGTCTGAACATGGAAGAGAAAAGAAACGAAAAAGAGGGAAGAGAAGAGAAAAGAGAAAAATTAAAAGATGGGAAACGAGAAGAGAAGAGAGAGAGAGAAATTAAGAGAAGAGAAGAGGAGAGAAGAGACAAAGAGGGGAAATAAGATAAGAGAATAGAAACAAAAAGAGAGAAGAGAAGAGAGAAATGAAAAAGAGGGAAAATAAGAGAAGAGATGAGAAGAGAAGTACAGAGAAAAATAAAAAGAGGATAAACAGGAGAGTAAGGAATAGGAGAGGAGAAAGAAACAACAGGAGAGGAGAGAAGAGAAGAGAGAAACACAAAGAGGAGAAGACAAGAGGAAATGGAAATGAGAAGAGGAGAAACAAGAAGAGAAGAGAGAGAGAGAAATTAAGAAAAGAGAAGAGATGGAAAGAGGGGAAACAAAGAGAAGAGAGAAATTATAAAGAAGAGAAGGGAAGAGAGAAACACAAAGAGGGGAAACAAGAGAAGAGAGAGAAATTATAAAAGAGAGAAGAGAAGAGAAGAGGGAGCACAAGAAAAGAGAAGATAGAGAGAAATTAAAAAAGAAGGAAGAAAAGAGCAGAGGAGAGAAAAGATGAGAAGAGAGGGGAAACAAGATAAGAGAAAAAAGAAGAGAAGAGAAGAGAGAACACTAGAAAAGAGAAGATAGAGAGAAATGTAAAAAGAAGGAAGAAAGGAGCAGAGGATAGAAAAGACGAGAAGAGAGGGGAAACAAGAGAACAGAAAAAAGAAGAGATACACAAAAGAAGAGAAGAGAAGCGGGAACACAAGAAAAGAGAAGATAGAGATAAATTAAAAAAGAAGGAAGAAAAGAGCAGAGGAGAGAAAAGACGAGAAGAGAGGGGAAACAAGAGAAGGGAAAAAAAGAACAGAAGAGAATGTATTGTAAATTATATCTCCCAATAATTTCATATCTTGAAATTGTTTTTCTTCTTTGTTTCCCCAAAAACTTCATCACCTGATATCATCAGCGCTAAAACCTCTTTAAAGTATCTTAAGTGAGAAAAGCATGAAACATTACAGGGTGGTAATGCATTAAATGCTGCACTTATGCCCCTGGCTGCAGTACGACGCCGAAGCATCACAGATGTTTAAGGTTGGTAGGGGTTTCTTTTCATGAACTGCTTCTCTTTAAGTTTTCTACATCACTTCTTGACCTCAGATTCCCTTCAGTCAGTGTAGAATCTGCTGAAATGCTAGACTTTGTTCTATAGGCCTCTCCTGCCTCATGGGCATCGATTTCCCTCATTTTCAGATCTTTAGACAGCAGCTGCCCGAGGAGCCTGAGGTTGATGAGTGTTAGCACAAGGTTTGAAGAGTCAGAGAATTTATAAAGCTGACAGATCCTAATTACAGCTGCTGATCTGCCGTAGGCCTGATTTGCTAATCAAGGTCTGAGACCTTTTAAAATAAAAGCCTCGTTTTTCCTTTAAAGCCCTTGAAGAACCTCTAGATTTAAGGGGACTTTTACAGCTAGCTTGTTTGGTCCAGACTTTCAAGATTTATCGTTTGGTACAAATCAAAATAATGTGTTACTTAGTTGGATCTGCTGAACCATGCTCAGGTTTCGGATGGCTCTGACCTGGTTTAGACCAATTACAGGAAGTTGAGTTGGGCTATCGTCACCCATTAAACAGTAGAAGAAGAAAAAGAAAGGTGGTTGTCAGGAGTGTCATTCAACTCTACCTGCTCCTGCTCATTCTACCACACTCTACCTCATTCTACCACTCATACCTTAAGCAATAGAACACGAGAGGGAGTGTGTTATCACGAATAACATCACGGCTGTGATTCGGTCGTATTCGTGATAACACACTACCTCGAGTGTTCTATTGCTTTTACACAACAGTTTTTTTTTACAAAATGAATAAAGAAAATAAATTAAAGAACTTTAAGAAATTCAGAATGAATATGGTTTAATATGGACTGAGCCTTCCGCCAAAAAGTAGTTCCACCACAACTGTAACAGAACTGAAACTTAACTACAAAACGGTGTATGGTTCATACAGACTAACACCACGAAAGTTAGCTTGAAATCAAAATTGTGAATAAGTGAAGATGGTAATGTTAGGAGCGTGAAATAACGCTAATACTCTCCTCTCCTGCTCCGTGGATTCGTCTTCAGGTGAACGCTGCTCATTTTTTGAGCATTTCTGCTTGTTTTGCTGGGTGGTGTTAGTGGTTTTAGCTAGCCGGCTGGACTGTGGTTAGGTTAGCGTAGCTTGCTTTAGCTCAGCATTAGCTTAGGTTAGCCTAGCCTGGCTGGTTATACTGATCCAAGATGGCGGCGCGTGCACACGCTGCGGCTTTCCTCCCCCCCGAGGAAACAGCGTTTTCGTGTTTTTTGTCTCGTAAGTCGCAGTGTTTTTGTAAGTCTTTGTCGTGCGTTCACGTCCTGAAACGCACCTACAGCCGTGAGTTTCTGCTTGGAGTCGGCAGAAACTCACTTTTGGAGTTAAACCGCGGACTCCGAGAAGAACTGCGAGTCTGTGGCGTGCTCCGGACACCCGCACCCCCACCGACCCCCACCGCTGCAGCTCGCCCACAATGGAAGTGCCACAGGCGGCAGGCGAGAAGGCAGAAACGGGGTAAGCGCGGGGGTATCCGAGCGAGGCTAGCGGCTAGCCCACACAAGCCAGCTATCCCCACCGTACTTTTGGCCAATGTACGCTCTCTGGACAATAAACTGGATTACATCCGCTTACTTCAGTCAACTCAGAAGACTGTGAGAGACTGTTGTGTTTATGTTTTTACCGAAACCTGGCTCAACAACAGCATCCCAGACCACGCCGTTCAGCTGGAGCGGCTAACATGCTATCGGGTGGACCGCGCGCTAGCTGACGGAGCAGCGATGCTTGGTGTCGGAACGTTGTTGTGGTCTGTAAACACTGCTCACCGGTAGTGGAACTGATGATTATCAAATGCCGTCCATTCTATCTACCGAGAGATTTCTCCGCCGTGCTGATCGCTGCTGTTTACATCCCTCCGACCTCCAACAACAGTGTGAGGAGTGAAGCACTGAATGAACTGTACCAGTACATCAGTGAACAGCAGACAGCGCACCCAGATGCTTTTCTCATTCTGGCTGGAGATTTCAACCATGCAGACCCAAAGAGTGTGTTTTCTGGACTTTTTAAACGCATAGACTTTCCAACCAGGGGAAACAACATATTGGACCAGGTCTTTACTACACACAGAGGAGCCTACCGAGCCTCCCCCCTCCCCCACCTGTGAGCCTCTGATCACCTCACCATTATGCTAATGCCAGCTCACAGACCACTGGTTAAAGTCACCAAACCAGTTCTTAAGCAGGTACGAGTGTGGCCAGAGGGTTCCTCAGAGGCACTTCAGGACTGTTTCAGCACAACAGACTGGAATATGTTCAGAGAGGCTGCCACCCACAACAACTCCACAGACATTCAGGAGTACACAGAAACTGTCTCTGCCTTCATCACCAAGTGCACTGATGATGTAACCGACCTCAAGACCGTCACTGTTCGAGCGAATCAGAAACCATGGCTGACAGGAGAGGTCCACAAGCTCCTGAAGGCTAGAAATGCAGCCTTCAAAACAGGTGACCAGGCAGGCCTGAGGACAGCCAGGGCCAACCTGTCCCCGCGGGATCAGGAAAGCTAAAAGGCTGTACTCAAAGAAGATTTCCCAACACTTCAGTGACAGCAGAGACACACAGAACCTGTGGCATGGTATCCAGTCTATCACAGGCTATAAACCACATCCACAGACCTGCGACAGTGACACATCTCTGCTGAACGACCTGAATGGGTTCTTCGCAAGGTTCGAGCCACTCAACAACACACCCGCCCAGAAATCCATCCTTCCTCCTGGTGACCAGGTGCTGACGCTGTCCCCAGACAGTGTGAGGAGAGCATTCAGCAGGATCAATGCTCGGAAAGCTCCTGGGCCTGACAACATTCCTGGCCATGTGCTGAGAGACTGTGCCTGGGAACTCGCAGAGGTTTATACTGACATTTATAACGCCTCTCTGAGTCAGGCGGTGGTTCCCACATGCTTCAAAGCCACCACCATCATCCCTGTCCCAAAGAAGGCATCGCCATCCTGTTTCAATGACTATCGTCCAGTTGCACTCACCCCCATCCTCATGAAGTGCTTCGAACGACTAGTCATGCATCACATCAAGTCTTTGCTCCCCCCCTCCCTGGACCCCTACCAGTTTGCTTATCGGTCAAATCGCTCGACCGATGATGCCATCTCCACTGTTCTCCACTCAGCCCTCACACACCTAGACAAGAAGAACACCTACGTCAGAATGCTGTTTGTTGACTTCAGCTCAGCATTCAACACAATCGTCCCCCAACAGCTCATACACAAACTGGACAGTCTGGGGCTGAGCACTTCACTGTGCAACTGGCTGTTAGACTTCCTGACTGGAAGACCACAGGCAGTGCGGGTTGGCAGCAGCACATCCAGCATCACCACACTGAACACAGGGGCTCCCCAAGGATGTGTGCTGAGCCCCCTTCTGTTCACTCTGCTGACCCACGATTGCACACCAGCACACACCTCCAACCTCTTCGTCAAGTTTGCGGATGACACGACGGTGGTGGGTCTCATCAGCAACAACGATGAGTCACACTACAGGAGCGAGGTGAGCCGCCTGGCCTCCTGGTGCAAACACAACAATCTCTCTCTGAACACAGAGAAGACCAAGGAGATTGTTGTGGACTTCAGGAGAACTCACACACTGCACACTCCTCTGTCCATCAACGGAACTGCTGTGGAGAGGGTGAGCAGCACCAAGTTCCTGGGTGTGCATGTCACAGAGGACCTCTCCTGGAGCACCAACTCAGCGTCACTGGCCAGGAAGGCAAATCAGCGTCTCTACTTTCTCCGCAAGCTGAGAAGAGCTGGAGCCCCCACCCCCATCATGACCACCTACAGAGGGGCCATCGAGAGCATTCTGACCAGCTGTTTCACCGTGTGGTACGGGGCCTGCACAGCATCCTGCCGCAGGACCCTCCAGCGCATCGTGAGAGCAGCTGAGAAGATTGTTGGCACCTCTCTCCCCTCCCTTGAGGACATGTACAGCTCCCGCCTCACACGGAAAGCCCTCCGTCTGGCAGGAGATCCCTCCCACCCACTACACAGCTTCTTCATCCTGCTGCCATCAGGGAGGAGACTAAGGAGTCTCGGGGCGAGGACCAGCAGACTGCGAGACAGCCCCATCCATCAGGCTGTGAGGATGCTGAACTCTCTTCCTGCTCTACCCCCCATCCCAATCCTGCCCCCAGCACACACTCACTCAGCATCCTGACCCCCCCACTAATAAAGTACTGAAACTCTGCACTACAATGCACAAAGTACTGGTCCCTTCCAAACGGACTTGCACTACACAACACCTGCACTACTGATATACTTGCACTGTCAATACGCACTTTAATTCCACTTAATTAAACTGTGAACTTTAAGGACTTACGCACCCATTCACTTTACCAGCCTTAAGCTATATACCATATACCGTATTTGCACTACTGTTATTTACTATTTTTACTGTCATTCCATCTCAATCACCATCAATATTACACTATTGTCTTACGTATGTTTATTGTGTCTTGCTGTATTGAACATATAGTGTCTCCCACTCTTTTATATTATAATTATATATCTATTTTTACTTATTTACTTATATTTATATATCTATTCCTCCCCCACACCACTGCACCTTGTTTTTGTCTCATGTATGTATGTCCCTGCTGTATTGTACACATAGTGTCTCCCATTCTCCTTTATTATATCTATTATCTGTACTTGCTGTAAAATTGGGAAGGAGAGTAACGTAATTTAAATTCTCTGTATGTCCTGTACATATGCAGTATTGACAATAAAACTACTTTACTTGACTTGACTAGCGTTCTGGCTGTCAGGCAACATTAGCCGAGCGATTTTCTTTCCCTTTTTTCCACAAAAGACGAGCCAGCGCTGCGGGCGGGCGAGCCACGGCTGAGCGCTAGCCTGTGCTAAGCTAACACTGCTGCGGGTGTCCTGTGTGTATATACGCCGTTACTCGGCAACGCGTCGGCGGAGTGATACATTTAAGTTTAGTGTGAGAAGGCCGTGATGTTATCACATATATCAGCACAGCTATAACACTTCTCAACCAATCAGATTGTGAGGTCGGAACTAACTGTTGTATATTCTACTATATTTCATCCTGTCTCGCTCTACATCACTGTCCCTTATTCTACCACTCCTCCTCACTCGTTCTACCATTTTCTATCTCACTCTACATCACTTTACCTCACTCTACCTCTCTGTACCTTGTTCCACCTCATTCTACATTACTCTACCTTATTCTACCATTCTCTACCTCTCTCTACCTTTTTCTACTGTTCTTTGCGCAGCCTCTCCGCTTTTAGACTCTTTGGCCCGTTTTTCTGCGCTAGAAATGCGCAGCCTCTCCGCTTTTAGACTCTTTGGCCCATTTTTCTGCGCTAGAAATGCGCAGCCTCTCCGCTTTTAGACTCTTTGGCCCGTTTTTCTGAGCTAGAAATGCGCACCCTCTCCGCTTTTAGACTCTTTTGCCCGTTTTTCTGTGCTAGAAATGAGCACTCTCTCCGCTTTTAGACTCTTTGGCCCCCGTTGTTCTGCGGTAGAAATGCGCACCCCCTCCGCTTTTAGACTCTTTGACCCGTTTTTCTGCTCTTGAAATGCACACCCTCTCCGCTTTTAGACTCTTTGACCCGTTTTTCTGCGCTAGAAATGCGCAGCCTCTCCGCTTTTAGACTCTTTGGCCCCCGTTGTTGTGCGGTAGAAATGAGCACTCTCTCCGCTTTTAGACTCTTTGACCCGTTTTTCTGCTCTTGAAATGCACACCCTCTCCGCTTTTAGACTCTTTGACCCGTTTTTCTGCGCTAGAAATGCGCAGCCTCTCCGCTTTTAGACTCTTTGGCCCCCGTTGTTGTGCGGTAGAAATGCGCACCCTCTCTGCTTTTAGACTCTTTGGCCCGTTTTTCTGCACTAGAAATGTGCACTCTCTCCGCTTTTAGACTCTTTGGCCCGTTTTTCTGCTCTAGAAATGCGCACTCTCTCCACTTTTAGACTCTTCACTCTACATCTCTCTACCTTGCCTTGCCTCACTTTACCCTACTTTGCCTCGCTCTAGCACACTCTACATCACTGTATCTCGCTCTAGCTTGCTCTCTGCCTCACTTTGCCTTTCCAATATTTTTATAGTTCTACTATAGTTCTATTTTGCACTAGTAGTTCATTCACTAGTTCATTCATCTACTGTTTACGTGTCTTTTGCACTGCTAAATTAAAATTATTACATAACTGTGTATTTGCACTTTCTGTGTGCATGACATCAGTTATCCTCATTTTATGCACTTTATCAACTGGTGTTCACTGTCTACTGTTCAACTGCACTACCTCCATTCTCCATTACACACACACACACTAAAGACTGTATATACACTGTACATTCTATTTTTTATTTTATTGTATTTATATGTATCATTTATATTTGATCTTTTTGTACTATACTTTGTGTACTATACATACTATACTGCTGGATGTGTAGAATTTCCCCTTGGGGATCAATAAAGTATCTATCTATCTGTTTTTGAGTGAGCTTTCTGTTATTTGCAGCTCTTTTAATGTGAAAACTCATGTTGCGATAACAATGCGAATACAATTTACTGTATCTTACTGTACTCCTAGGCTCTGATAAATTATCTACGTGTTCTTGCTTTTGTAAAACTCACGCAGTATCCTTCCCAAACATCTCAGACTCAGAGAAAAGGCTTTGTCTGACGAGGTCATTCAATTCACAATAACAGAAAACTTGCTTATCATATAAGTTCATTTGTGTGTGTGTGTGTGTGAGAGAGTGTGTGTGTGTGTGAGAGAATCTCGAGCCTCAAGGTCAGAATCCAATTACATAAGAACTGCTTCACAGCTCAGTGTTTTCACTTCAACAGAACTGCAGGAGCTGCGACCAGAGCAGCGGCTAGCGCTAATACCCTCCTAACTCCAGAGTGTGTGTGTGTGTGTGTGTGTGTGTGTGTGTGTGTGTGTGTGTGAGATTTTTAGCTTTGGTGGAGCTTTAGAAGAGCACTCAGATGGATGTTCTGGGACTCTCTCCAGCTCCCACTGTCAGTCACTGAACACTGATAGACGTGCTGTGAGGTATTGTTTTAATACACAGGCTGATGCTCTGACTGGGGAAACTGGCAATAGTCTTAATCAGAGCTTTAATGGGAATGATTCTGGTACTTAGGTGCCTACAGGGGGAGATAAACAAGAGAAAGTGTGTAATTTATTATATACTCATAGAGGCAAAATGCAACCCCTTAAAGACTTCTTTTCTTTTTGCTTTTCATCGTAATTCATTTTTTAGATTATCAAACAATTTTAATATGAGACAAATATAACCTGAGTAAATAAAAAAAGCTTTTTTTTAAAGATAATTTCATTTGTTAAGTTCAAGTTCACTTCTAGCCACATCCAGAACTGATTACTGCCAGACCTGTAGAATCAAGAAATCACTTAAATAGAACCTATTTGACAACATGAAGCAGATAAAAGATCTCAAAAAGAATCTATCAGTCTGGAAAATGTTATAAAGTCATTTATTTCTAAAGCTTTGAGACTCCAGAGAACTACAGTGATTCACTATTATTCACTAATGGAGAAAAAACATGGAACACTGGTGAACCTTCCCAGGAGTGACCGGCCGACCGAACAAAATTACTCCAAAAGGGCTTGAAGAACTCATCCAGGAGATCCCAAAAGAACCCAGGACAACATTTAGAGAACAGTTTTGAATAGATATTTTCTCCTAATGAATGAAAGTATCATTTAAAACTGTCTGTCTTTTATTAGAAAATATTAGTTAATCTGAGAGACAGTAATTAATAATAGAGAGACAGTGAGAGAGAGAGAGAGAGAAATCGATTAAGATTGGTAAAGGGTGGTAGAGAAATAGTGACACAGTGGGAGAGAGTGAGAGAAAGAGAGAGAGGTAAAGAGTGATAGAGAAATAGAGATGAGTGGTAGAGAGATATATGTGCAGAGTGGTAGAGATGGAGTGATAGAGAGACAGAAAAAGAGAGTGAAATTGAAAGAGGTATAGAGTGGTAAAGAGAGAAGTAGAGAGAGAGAAACAGGTACAGAGTGAAAAACAAAACGGATGGAGTGATAGAGAAAAGGAGAGAGAGAGGGGGAATAGATAGATAGATAGATAGATAGATAGATAGATAGATAGATAGATAGATAGATAGATAGATAGATAGATAGATAGATAGATAGATAGATAGAGTGGTAAAAAGTGGTAGAGAAAAATCTTTTGTGCAGAGTGGTAGGGATGGAATGAGAGAAAGAGACACAGAGAGAGGTAAAGAGTGATAGAAATAGAGATGGAGTGATAAAGAGGTAGAAAGAGAGAAAGAGGTAAAGAGTGATAAAGAAATAGAAATGAGTGATAGAATGGGACAGAGAGAGTGGTAGAGAGAGATGTGTGCAAAGTGGTAGGGATGGAGTGAGAGAGAGAGAGAGAGAGAGAGAGATTGAAAGAGGTAAAGAGTGGTAAAGAGAGAAGTAGAGAGAGAGAGAAAGAAAAAAGGAGTGAAAGAGAAACAGACATGGAGTGATAGAGACAGAGAGAGGGGGGCATAGATAGATAGATAGATAGATAGATAGATAGATAGATAGATAGATAGATAGATAGATAGATAGATAGATAGATAGATAGATAGATAGATAGATAGATAGATAGATAGATAGATAAAATTGTCAGATCATCAGATCATGATTCTTAATCTCCCTAAAGTTGTTTATTACCCTAAATCAATTATATAAAATTATATAAAGCACCACGGACAGCATAGTGGCACCTGCCCTCGTTTCAGCACCACGGACAGCACTGTTTCACCATTAACAGATTTAAATACCATATATATCATAAGTTCTTCTATTTTATTTCATATAAAACCAAACACTCTGGCACTGAAAACTCAGTGTACAGCACGCTGAGTCATTTACTTCATTACATCACATATCAAACAGCTGCTATTAAACTGAGAATCAGTCATTCTGAACACTTTATACACACAACAATCAGAAAGAGTGAACTGCTGGAAGTGACTCATTACTTCCTCATCCAGTCTTCTCCTCACTGAGCACCTGAGTCACTATTAACACTGATCTGTAGGCTGTGCTACTTACTCACGTCTTCATTTTTCCCCTATATAATAAATGTATAGTATAGTGATTCAGATTATGAATGAACACATAAGGAATCATGTAGTAACTTAAAAACAGTGTTAAACAAACCTAAATACTCTGTGAAGAAGCGTTTAGATACTCTTATCTGGGTATCTTGTGGTAACTCTGATGAACTTATCCTGTACAACAGAGGAAACTCCTGCTCTCATAAATGCCAGTCCTGATGAGAGCCAGTTCCATCATTATAACATTTTTTGATGGTCTTTGCAGTGACTGATACTGTTAAAAGTTCTTGAAATTCTTCATTTTTCTTTATTTATTGAGTAGTTGTTGCTTCTCATAATCTGGATTAGAACATTACTCAAATATTCACTATTCACTGTATACCTGTAACTCTACCTCTTCACTACTTTACTTTAACTGATGCTCTCAAACACTTTATTAAGAGACAAGAAATTCAAGTAATTAACTCTTGATGAGTTCAGCACAGCTGTTAACTGAAAGACTGAATTCCAGGTGATTCTACCTCTGAAAACTGATCATCTAAGCAATATATATATATATATATATATATATATATATATATATATATATATATATATATATATATATATATCATATTCAATGCAGAACATTTTAAAGGGGTGTCCAAACTTTTGACTGTGAACTGATCCTGAAGTGTTATATATACAGATATACCTCATGTTGCCATATCAGAGGATATGTCTTTGTAAAAGTTGATGTTTGGACATGAAAAGGTTCAAACCTGACTGATTTATTTGTAAAACTATCCATTACAATGTTGAAATTATGTGATTGTGTTGTCAATTGGTTGCTATGGTGATGCTATGGAAAAGGAGTTGGTTGCAATGGTTTTGCTAAGTGGTCACCACACTGTTGCTATGGTTTATGGGATGGTTGTAAAGGTGTTGCGACTATTCTTAGTTTTTTTTTTACTACAGTTTTGCCAAATGTCTTGTTTGTAGCTTGGAAACTGTAAACTGAATTTTTGGGTTAATAGTCTATAGATGCATTTCACTGGATTGTTAAATGGATAGAAGTGTTCTGAACACACAATTTGTTTGGATGCTTTTGCAAGTATACAAAAGCTATACAGTACACATCCACTTTCATGACATAGTCTCGCTATAGTACGTTCCATCAGAAATGTTGTGATGAAACTGGCTCTCATCAGGATCGCCCCAGGAAAGGAAGAGTTCTAATTATGGCAAGAACTACTCAACTAAGTAAAGAAAAACAATTACATTGAGAAAAAATGAAGGTCAGTCAATCTGAAAATATCTTTTTTAATAACTTTAAAAAGTATTCTCAATTGCAGCCACCGCAAATACCATCAAATATGTTACAGTGATGAAACTGGCACTCATCAGGGTCGCCCGAAGAAAGGAAGAGAGAGAGTTTCCTCTTTCCTCAGTTGTACAGGACAAGTTCATCAGAGTTTCCAGCCTCAAAAACAAACACAAGTTAAAAGTTTACTGCTCCCCAGATTAGAGCATCTAAAAGCTTCTTCACAGAGTATTTTGGTTTGTTTAACACTTTTTTTAAGTTACTGCATGAATCCTTATTCCAGGTTCACACTACATGATTTTGGGCGTTTTTCAGTTGCTGCCTGATCGCAGACGAGTCGCAGACACCCGGCAAATATGTTTAACAAACATGTTTAATATCTGACTCAGTCGATGACTGGGAGTCAGGAGCAGTGCACACAGCCAATGGGATCACAGAAAGAGAAAGAGGGAACCACGGGTCCAAAATACACTAGAGCTGTTTATATAGAGTCTGACCATGCTCTGTGCCCCAGTTATATCAGTAATATATATAGTAATATATATCAGTAATATATCAGTGACTGTTAATCTCTAGAGGGAGCTTGTGAGTGAGTCCTCTGTGAATCGGGATCAATGGAGCTAAAAGTTAAAAACTTCAAAATAAAAATAATTATTAACTACTTGTTCTGAATATTTCTTTCATTTTAGAAGGTATAATAATGTATTTCATAAAAAACTAAAAAAATAATAATAAATAAACTAAGAAAGTGTGCCTGTATATTTCAGTTTATCTACAGAAAACAGGTTTTACACTGTAAAGGACAAGCATTACTGCTACTGTGAGCTGATTGGTTGGCGAGCTGATTCTGGAGTTACAGGTAGAACATGTTTAAAAGGCTTATAACTGGAGTTTAAAACGATATAAAATGATGTCTGTTGTACTAAAACATGTGATATAGCTCTGTTTTAAGAACATAAGTACATATATTAATATAAAACTGATCAGACATTCATAAACTCTGATTTTGCTCAGTTGCTTCATATGAACTCGTTCATGCTGGACTCACTTTAAGTGCGTATTCTCCTCTATAGAGCTTCTCTGGTTTGGCATCACTAGTTATCCTGTGTGTTTAGTTCTGGTGTGTTCTTGTGATAAACGTGTTTCTGGAGAGCTGTGAGGTGAGTCGCTTTTTGGAAAAGAGATATTCATCTAGATTGTGATTTATTCAGCTGTATAAATGCATGAGTTGCTGCTGTTGAGACTCTCCTGGGGTTGCTGTGGCCTTCTGCTCGAGACACCGTCCTTCTAAAAGATAATAAAGACAATAAACAGCCAGTGCTTGGTTTGTGTCATGCATTGCTCTTTATGCTTTTAGCAGGAAAAGCTCAAATTTCCACAAACCTTATCTCACACTCGAGCTGCACCACTCTGCTGCTCTCTGGCAACCCCCACGTGTGCTTTAATGTGTTTTTTATTTATTTATTTGTTTGTTTGTTTGTTTGTTTGTTTGTTTGTGAGTAGTGGCTTCTTTCTAGACCTCTTGATATCTCAGAGCGTCTCTGGAGTCGGGCTCTGGAGCTCTCTCAGATCAATTTCTTGGGCTTGACCTTTATCGTTTCTCTTACAGTACTGAAACTCTGCACTACAATACACAAAGTACTGGTCCCTTCCAAACGGACTTGCACTACACAACACCTGCACTACTGATATACTTGCACTGTCAATACGCACTTTAATTCCACTTAATTAAACTGTGAACTTTAAGGACTTACGCACCCATTCACTTTACCAGCCTTAAGCTATATACCATATACCGTATTTGCACTACTGTTATTTACTATTTATACTGTCATTCCATCTCAATCACCATCAATATTGCACTATTGTCTTACGTATGTTTATTGTGTCTTGCTGTATTGAACATATAGTGTCTCCCACTCTTTTATATTATAATTATATATCTATTTTTACTTATTTACTTATATTTATATATCTATTTCTCCCCCACACCACTGCACCTTGTTTTTGTCTCATGTATGTCTATTGTGTCCCTGCTGTATTGTACACATAGTGTCTCCCATTCTCCTTTATTATATCTATTATCTGTACTTGCTGTAAAATTGGGAAGGAGAGTAACGTAATTTCAATTCTCTGTATGTCCTGTACATATGCAGTACTGAAAATAAAACTACTTGACTTGACTTGACTTGAAGATCTCCAGCATGCTCTGAGTCTGAGTGCAGTTGTACACTGAAAAAAAAACGATAAGTGAAATTTTCTCGCATCTTTCTGCATTTGCTTTTTTTAAATAAATTTAATTTCAGATAAATTTAAATAACTTCAACTCAGTTTCAAGACTTAAATGTTACATACAGTAAATAAGTGTCAGGAAAACCCAGGCAGGGTGACGAGGAGGCGGACACAAGTGCAGGTAGGGCGAAATAAATAAATAATTTATTAAACCAATAACCAAAATAAACAGTGAAACAAAATAACATAAACCTAAACAAACAAGAGATACAAGAAATAGACTAACAGGGCTAGGGATATATATACAAGGGAAGGACTAGAATTAAACAAGGAAATAAACAAGAAGTTAAACTAGGTAGAACTAAACTAAGCAGGGCAAGGGAGGAAAAACAATGGATAAAAACAGGAAACTAGAAATAAACAGAAAAACACAGAATAAGGAGCAAGGGAAACAAACTAGGAATAAACACGGAACTAGGGCTTAAGCAACACAGAAACGCAGAGAGACAGACAACAGTGGAAGGTGCAAAGACCGACGGAGACAAAGTGGCAGAGGAGGGCTATTTAACAAACAGGAAACACACTGTAATTAGAAACACCTGGGGCAGGGGCGGAGCTACAAATGAGAAACACATGGAAAAGTACTGAGACAGAACACAGGGGCACAGGTCACGTGGGACACACAGAGACACGAGACGAGGCCAAGACGTGACAATAAGAGAACTGAACTTCAGTCAATCCTTTCTTTTAGTAAACTTTACTTCATTTATTTTTACCTAATCAATCCTTTTTTACTGAATCAATCCTTCCTTTTAGTAAACTTTACTTCATTTATTTTTACTAAATCAATCCTTTCTTTTAGTAAATTTTACTTCATTTATTTTTACCTAATCAATCCTTTTTTACTGAATCAATCCTTCCTTTTAGTAAACTTTACTTCATTTATTTTTGCCTAATCAGTCCTTTTTTACTGAATCAATCCTTTCTTTTAGTAAACTTTACTTCATTTATTTTTACCTAATCAATCCTTTTTTACTGAATCAATCCTTCCTTTTAGTAAACTTTACTTCATTTATTTTTACTGAATCAATCCTTTCTTTTAGTAAATTTTACTTCATTTATTTTACTAAATCAATCCTTTCTTTTAGTAAACTTTACTTCATTTATTTTTACTGAATCAATCCTTTCTTTTAGTAAACTTTACTTCATTTATTTTTACTGAATCAATCCTTTCTTTTAGTAAACTTTACTTCATTTATTTTTACCTAATCAATCCTTTTTTACTGAATCAATCCTTCCTTTTAGTAAACTTTACTTCATTTATTTTTACTGAATCAATCCTTTCTTTTAGTAAATTTTACTTCATTTATTTTTGCTGAATCAATCCTTTCTTTTAGTAAACTTTACTTCATTTATTTTTACTGAATCAATCCTTTCTTTTAGTAAACTTTACTTCATTTATTTTTACTGAATCAATCCTTTCTTTTAGTAAACTTTACTTCATTTATTTTTACTAAATCAATCCTCTTTTAGTAAACTTTACTTCATTTATTTTTACTGAATCAATCCTTTCTTTTAGTAAATTTACTTCATTTATTTTTACTGAATGAATCCTTTCTTTTAGTAAACTTTACTTCATTTATTTTTACTGAATCAATCCTTTCTTTTAGTGAACTTTACTTCATTTATTTTTACTAAATCAATCCTTTCTTTTAGTAAACTTTACTTCATTTATTTTTACTAAATCAATCCTTTCTTTTAGTAAACTTTACTTCATTTATTTTTACTGAATCAATCCTTTCTTTTAGTAAACTTTACTTCATTTATTTTTACTGAATCAATCCTTTCTTTTAGTAAACTTTACTTCATTTATTTTTACTGAATCAATCCTTTCTTTTAGTAAACTTTACTTCATTTATTTTTACTGAATCAATCCTTTCTTTTAGTAAACTTTACTTCATTTATTTTTACTGAATCAATCCTTTCTTTTAGTAAACTTTACTTCATTTATTTTTACTGAATCAATCCTTTCTTTTAGTAAACTTTACTTCATTTATTTTTACTGAATCAATCCTTTCTTTTAGTAAACTTTACTTCATTTATTTTTACTGAATCAATCCTTTCTTTTAGTAAACTTTACTTCATTTATTTTTACTGAATCAATCCTTTCTTTTAGTAAACTTTACTTCATTTATTTTTACTGAATCAATCCTTTCTTTTAGTAAACTTTACTTCATTTATTTTTACTGAATCAATCCTTTCTTTTAGTAAACTTTACTTCATTTATTTTTACTGAATCAATCCTTTCTTTTAGTAAACTTTACTTCATTTATTTTTACTAAATCAATCCTTTCTTTTAGTAAACTTTACTTCATTTATTTTTACTGAATCAATCCTTTCTTTTAGTAAATTTACTTCATTTATTTTTACTGAATCAATCCTTTCTTTTAGTAAACTTTACTTCATTTATTTTTACTGAATCAATCCTTTCTTTTAGTGATTTTTACTTCATTTATTTTTACTAAATCAATCCTTTCTTTTAGTAAACTTTACTTCATTTATTTTTACTGAATCAATCCTTTCTTTTAGTAAACTTTACTTCATTTATTTTTACTGAATCAATCCTTTCTTTTAGTAAACTTTACTTCATTTATTTTTACTAAATCAATCCTTTCTTTTAGTAAACTTTACTTCATTTATTTTTACTGAATCAATCCTTTCTTTTAGTAAATTTACTTCATTTATTTTTACTGAATCAATCCTTTCTTTTAGTAAACTTTACTTCATTTATTTTTACTGAATCAATCCTTTCTTTTAGTAAACTTTACTTCATTTATTTTTACTGAATCAATCCTTTCTTTTAGTAAACTTTACTTCATTTATTTTTACTGAATCAATCCTTTCTTTTAGTAAACTTTACTTCATTTATTTTTACTGAATCAATCCTTTCTTTTAGTAAACTTTACTTCATTTATTTTTACTAAATCAATCCTTTCTTTTAGTAAACTTTACTTCATTTATTTTTACTGAATCAATCCTTTCTTTTAGTAAACTTTACTTCATTTATTTTTACTGAATCAATCCTTTCTTTTAGTAAACTTTACTTCATTTATTTTTACTGAATCAATCCTTTCTTTTAGTAAACTTTACTTCATTTATTTTTGCTGAATCAATCCTTTCTTTTAGTAAACTTTACTTCATTTATTTTTGCTGAATCAATCCTTTCTTTTAGTAAACTTTACTTCATTTATTTTTACTAATCAATCCTTTCTTTTAGTAAACTTTACTTCATTTATTTTTACTGAATCAATCCTTTCTTTTAGTAAACTTTACTTCATTTATTTTTGCTGAATCAATCCTTTCTTTTATTAAACTTTACTTCATTTATTTTTACTAAATCAATCCTTTCTTTTAGTAAACTTTACTTCATCTATTTTTACTGAATCAATCCTTTCTTTTAGTAAACTTTACTTCATTTATTTTTACTAAATCAATCCTTTCTTTTAGTAAACTTTACTTCATTTATTTTTCTGAATCAATCCTTTCTTTTAGTAAATTTTACTTCATTTATTTTTGCTGAATCAATCCTTTCTTTTAGTAAACTTTACTTCATTTATTTTTACTGAATCAATCCTTTCTTTTAGTAAATTTTACTTCATTTATTTTTGCTGAATCAATCCTTTCTTTTAGTAAACTTTACTTCATTTATTTTTACTGAATCAATCCTTTCTTTTAGTAAATTTTACTTCATTTATTTTTACTAAATCAATCCTTTCTTTTAGTAAACTTTACTTCATTTATTTTTACTGAATCAATTCTTTCTTTTAGTAAACTTTACTTCATTTATTTTTACTGAATCAATCCTTTCTTTTAGTAAACTTTACTTCATTTATTCGTACTGAATCAATCCTTTCTTTTAGTAAACTTTACTTCATTTATTTTTACTGAATCAATCCTTTCTTTTAGTAAACTTTACTTCATTTATTTTTGCTGAATCAATCCTTTCTTTTAGTAAACTTTACTTCATTTATTTTTGCTGAATCAATCCTTTCTTTTAGTAAACTTTACTTAATTTCTGCATACAATATTACCTAATTACAATTACTTAATTTATACAATATTACTCAAATAATTTGATACATAATTTATTATAATTCCTGAAATTTAAATATTTTTATCTAAAACACACATTTACACATATTTACACATATTTACATAATCTCAAATATTTATTTTGTACACACGGATGGTATGTAATACAGTATTTTTAGTATACTTAAAAGAATGTATTACATGCCATCAATGTGTTGAGACAGTGTAATATGTGTGTTTTAACTAAAAACATTTAAATATTTGTGATGGGATCTATTTATCTATCTATAGGAAGAGCGAGAGTTTCCTCTTTTGTACAGGATGAGTTCATTTAATTTTCCAGCCTCAGAAACCACTAAAACAGCTCCACAGATAAGAGCATCTAAATACTTCTTCACAGAGTATTTTTTTAACACTGTTTTTAAGTTTCTACATTGATGAGTTCATCAGTTCCTTATGAGCTGCTTCATAGTCTGATTGATCACTTTTCACATTTCACTATTCATTTACTGTGTAGAATAGAAAGACAAAATGGAAAGTTCTGTTAACTGGAGAAAGGTTTGTGCTTTGTGAGATATCTCCTGGGTAAGACTCTCCTGGGGTTGCTGTGGCCTTCTGTTAGGGACACTGTCCTTCTAAAAGATAATAAAGACAATAAACAGACAGACTGTGTTTTTGGACTATGGGACTGTGGGAGGAAATTGGAGTCTTCGGAAGAAATCCATGCAAACACAAGGAGAACATGGAAACTCCACCCAGATAGGGACTTGAACCCAAGACCCCAGTGCTGGGAGGTGAACGTGCTAACCACTAAACCACCGTGGCTCCAGTTGCCCATAAGACTGGAGATCCACATAGTGTTGGGGGCATCACACTTAATAGGGGAAGAACTAGAAGTAGTGAGTGTAATGCCTGGATCAGACTACATGATTTTAGCCCGATTTTGACCCGATTTTGGCCCGATTTTGACCCGATTTTGACCCGATTTTGGCCCGATTTTGTCGGTGCCAACAATGTGCGTGTCTTAGTGTCGCGAGCAACAAAGGTCCGTGTAGTGTGACACAGTCAAAGATCAGTAATTTGACGTGAGCGATGTTAGAGCGACGAGCTCCCTGACGCTGACCAATAGGAAGACAGATCTAAATTTGAGAAAAGAAAGCGGCACATTGCTCCTGCAGTTCTCTGGACCAGAGAAACAGAAGAATGATCTAATAATCATCTAATAATCTACTTCATCCATGAGATATTCTGTTTAGAGGCACTGAAACCTAAGTAGCTACATCTTTACCATACCTCAGGTTCTCTCTAGAGAGCAAAAAGTGTAATGTAATGTCCATTTGGGTCACCAAGGAATGATTCTCAGATTCTATGCTCCTCCCCCGTGATGACCTGCGAACTCACGTGAGGACATGGATGATGATTGGTCAATGACTATCGTGTAGTGTTGCCAGTCCCCCGAGAACGATGCAAAACGAAAATAGCGGCTCAATCTGCCAAAGTGAACATCGTGAGGGACAAAAATGTCACGTAGTGTGAGCTTGGCATAAAAGATCTGAAAATTCTACACCTTCAGACATTTAGCTCCGTTTCCCTCGTGGCAGTTCCCAGATGTGCTTTCTCATTACGAGATCATGTCTCACCCCGGGAGACGAGACGAGACTGCAGGATTCAGCAGGAAGTCGCTCCTCAGCTCCGCGCTGCATTAAGATTGAGTCTCGGTGTGTGTAGTGTTACCCAGGCGGTGGTGTATAAGGGACTCGTCTCCGCGCCGCCGCTGTTTATCACAGGGAGCATTAAGAAGCTGCCTGTCAGAAGGAGCCGCGGCTGCGGCGTCACCCGAGGACTGCCCAGGGGCCACGCGCCGTCTGCAGCCCGGCTCCAGACTCCCTCACCGCCCCTCTGCCAACACACCGCCCGCCGGCTGCAGCCACCAGAAATACGGAGCTGTCGTATTAAAGCAAGCTCCACTTACCGCCGCCGACCCGCCAGATATCCTGTCAGGGGAGTCGGACAGCGGCGCGCTGGCTGCAACCCAGCTTTTCAATTTACCCAGAATTTACCCAGAACAGCGCCTTCAACTGGACCTCAAACTGAGATTACTCATTAAAGAGAGAGAGAGAGGAGAAATATATATATATATATAAATAATAAAATATATTTAAGTGATTACAATATGAAAATGAAAAAATACCCAGAACTGTTTTAAGGCATTTGAAATACACACACTATACAGCTCTGGAACAAATTTAAAGAGAACACTTCAGTTTCTGAATCAGTTTCTCTGATTTTGCTATTTATAGGTTTATGTTTGAGTAAAATGAACATTGTTGTTTTATTCTATAAACTACAGACAACATTTCTCCCAAATTCCAAATAAAAATATTCTCATTTAGAGCATTTATTTACAGAAAATGAGAGAAAGGTCTGAAATAATGAAAAAAGATGCAATATTTGGTGGAATAACCCTGGTTGGTTTTTAATCACAGTTTTTTTTTCATGCATCTTGGCATCATGTTCTCCTCCACCAGTCTTACACACTGCTTTTGGATAACTTTATGCTGCTTTACTCCTGGTGTAAAAATTCAAGCAGTTCAGTTTGGTGGTTTGAGGGTTTGTGATCATCCATCTTCCTCTTGATTATATTCCAGAGGTTTCTCATCATTTTTAAGTGCTCTCTTATTTTTATTTTTTTCCAGAGCTGTATATTACTGCATCTCATAGAATTATAATATAATTTAAAAAAAGGAACTTTATGTAGATGATTACGAAGTTTACAGCCAGTGAAAACCCAAAAAATTGCATCTCAGAAAATTAGAATATTATATAATAAGACCAGTTGCTACTTTCTGCAGTGTGGGCAGTGTGCCAAGTCCTGCTGGAAAATGAAATCCCAAATCATCTCTGTGAAAGTTTTTTTTCTCAGCAGAGGGAAGCTGTAAGATATGAAGTGCTGTAAGATTTTGTGGGAAAATAAAACTGCACTGACTTTAGACTTGATAATAAAACACAGTGGATCAACACCAGCAGATGACAGACATGACTCTCCAAACTAACCATCACTGATTATCAGTACATTTTACATTTCATTTCATTTTCCAGCAGGACTTAGTACAGTGATTTTTGGGGTTTTCATTGGCTGTAAGCCATAATCATAATCATCAACAATAAAATAAATAAATGCTTAAAATAGATCACTCTGTGTTTAATACATCTGTATAATATGAGTTTCATCTTTTTGAAATAAATTACTCAAATAAACCAACTTTTCAATTCTATTCTATTCTATTTTTTTGAGATGCATTAGTTCATAGGCAGGTAGCTAATATTACTACACATTACCCACATGTATTACTTATATGTTACTTGCCTACCTGCTGATAAATTACATTATTTGTGCATGCATATATAACGTATCTTTTTCAGCATAGGCAATGGTTTTACACAAAAAACCATGTATGATGGCTCAAAGAAGCTTTTGATAGTTTAAAAGCTCCTTCTCTTAATTTTAAATAGTTCATTTCATTTGCAAATCTATGGTAATTGCAAAAATGTCCATTTAAAATTGAAAAAGCATTGAAAAAGTATATATTTTTTTATTTCTGTGGCCTTGCGCCAGTTCATTCTTCCTGGAAGAACTTAATTTCTAAAGTAAACCTGTTTCTAAAAGCTTGTTTAAAAATCTTCTCATCATATAACTCTTATAAATGACCAAGTTACAGTGTTGGCACTTTGATTTCAGCACCATGGTCAGCTCTCCAGCTCTTCAGCACCAAGGACAGCGCCGTTCTGCACAGTTATTCTGCTTTATATATGTTTTTTTGTGTACATTATCCAGAAATATAATATAGCAAGAACATAGTTACACTTTATTCAAGGCTCCTGACCTTTGTATTACTTTTCTGTACCATTTTCAGGCTTGCTGGAGATATTAAACTTACAGTTTATACAGTATGTCAGGATCAGTTCAGCATATCTCAGGATAAAACCACATTTCACAGTCTTTTTCTACCACAGTCTGAAACTCAGAGCTGCTTCTATTCTACACTGTACACTTTACACTGCAGGCTACACTGAATAAAGGCAGATATATGATAAATAAGTATAGAACTGATATATAAAAAGGCTTCATCTGCTTACTTTCAATTGAATTACTCAATACTCAAAAAGCATTAAGATGAGGAATATAAATATATATGTATATAATGTTCTAATGCATATTATGGACTACTCAGAACTACTCAGAATCAGAATTAGAAAAAATAATAATTTAAAGAAATTTGAAAGTATCTTCAAGTGCACTCACCACAAAGACCATTAAACACAGTGTAATGGTGAAACTGGCACTCATCAGGACCGGCCCAGGAAATGAAGAGCAAGAGTTGTCTAAATGCACCTAATGCTTCACATATTCTGTTATTTTGGTTTGTTTAACACTGTTCTTAAGTTACTACATGATTTATTATGTGTTCCTTCATAATCTGATAGATCACTTCACTATTCACTATTTACTATGTAGAAATAAAAAGGTGTGCCCAAACTTTTGACTGTTTTAGTAGTGTAGTATATGATGTATTATATTATCATTAAATCAGTGGTATAAAACAGCCTTAACTTGGCAATAATATTGTTTAACACAATTATTATATTAGATGATATATGGGTAGGACAATATATCATCTAAACAAAATATAGATAGATAAATATTGTGACTATTTGCATATTATGCAATCAATCAAAATATATATAAATTGACTTTATTCACTCTCTGCTTAAATATAAAGGTATTAAAATGCTGTTCGTATAATTCCCCCAGCGATTAATTGAATTTACTACAGTTTTGCTCAGCAATTCAGTGATTAATACAGTTCTCTTTTGTTTTAGAATCATTGTTCATCTGTGTTTATTAGAAAGGGGTGAATAATAAATGATAAATAAGAAAGAAAGTTAAAACAAACTGCTGCATATAGGAACAACAGCAGCTCATTTACGGGAACAGCAATGTTATTTTATTCTTTATTCTTTAGCTAAGATAGGATTGGGCAGCTGACTGTTGACTGTTGTCAGGGTTTTAATCAGTCAGTGGCGCACCTTTTTTCCCCAACGCCAACATAGAAATATGCCAGACATATACCTGAACACACCTCACTTTTATATGATCAATGCAGATACAGCTCTTGGACCAAATCAAATTTTGTGCATCTTGGCATCATGTTCTCTCTCCTCCACCAGTCTTACACACTGCTTTTGGATAACATTATGCTGCTTTACTCCTGGTGCAGAAATTCAAGCAGTTCAGTTTGGTGGTTTGATGGTTTGTGATCATCCATCTTCCTCTTGATTTTATTCCAGAGGTTTTCAATTTGGTAAAATCAAAGAAACTCATCATTTTTAAGGGCTCTCTTATTTGTTTATAGAGCTGTGTATTCATAAACTCTGACACTATTTTAACAGCATAGATGCAAAGTGTGAAAATAGATTCTAAACAAGGTGTAAGATAGCAATGAGCATCGCAATGCACCTTGCACAAGGTGTACAATAGGGCCATTAATCTCTAATCATGACATGAAACAACATTTTTTTTTTTCATATTTAGATTAATAAATATCAAACAATAGCCCCAGTAGCATATTCACCATGTGTTTTATATTTATTAAATATTGTTCAGAGCTTCAGTTCTTCAGTGGAGCTGCTGAGCTGCAGTGAAATGTGCTTTAAATCAAGTGCGGAGCTTCAGTAACGCTAAAACAACAACATCTGTTCACTCACATCTACCTCCTCTGGAATAAATTACAGCATACCTTCATTTCTCAGACTACAGGCCTGTTATACAACAATCAAGCATAACATCATGACCGCCTACATTTATTTACAAGCGGCTCCACTGATCATATAGGAAACGTTGTAGCTGTATAATAATTATTAAACACTGTAGGTCTGTATCTGTTTCTCTACATGCTTTACTATTATCCTTCATTCTATGCTTAATCCTCCTCTTTTTCTAAGTTTAACCTCCAATTACTCTAGAATACTACAGTAAATTCACTAGATACTTATATCATTAATAGTATAGATATTGTTCTTCAAGAATTTAATAGTGTCGTTTGATATCAGTTTATTTTACTGGTTTTATAGGACTCCAAAATCTAGTTTATACAAAACTGAACTGGCATTTGTCCTAAGTTTGACTTCCCATTACTCCAAAATGCTACAGTAGGTTCACTAGATACTTAAATATTTAATACTATAGAAATTGTTCTTCAAGAATTTAATAGTGTTTCTTGATAACAGTTTGATTTGCTGGTTTTACAAGGTTCCAAAATCTGATTTACGCAAAACCGAATGGACATTTTTTCTAGGTTTGCCCTCCCATTACTCCAAAATGCTACCGTAATATAACTTTATACTAATAGTATTAATACTATAGAAGGTGTTCTTTAAGACTTTTATGGTTTTATTTGATATTAGTTTGATTTCCTGGTTTTATAGGACTCCAAATCATGTTTTTGCTAAACCAAATAAACATTTTTGCTAGATTTGACTTCCCATTACTCCAAAATGCTACAGAAGGTTCACTAGATACTTATATCATTAATAGTATAGAAATCGTTCTTTAAGAATTGAATGGTGTCTTTTGGTTAGAGTTTGATTTGCTGGTTTTATACGATTCCAAAATCTGATGTATGCAAAACTGTCTAGACATTTTTCATAAGTTTTCCAAAGCACTAATATCATTAAATGGTGTGATATGAAAATCCTGTTATTTTCATACTGAAAGAAGGTTTACCCAGCACTGTAAAGGTTGCCAGTTTAACCATGCTTCAGGCTTTTGCACCAGGAGTAAAGCAGCATAAAGTTATCCAAAAGCAGTGTGTAAGACTGGTGGAGGAGAACATGATGCCAAGATGCATGAAAACTGTAATTAAAATCCAGGGTTATTCCACCAAATATTGATTTCTGAACTCTTAAAACTTTATGAATATGAACTTGTTTTCTTTGCATTATTTGAGGTCTGAAAGCTCTGCATCTTTTTTGTTATTTCAGCCATTTCTCATTTTCTGTAAATAAATGCTCTAAATGAGAATATTTTTATTTGGAATTTGGGAGAAATGTTGTCTGTAGTTTATAGAATAAAACAACAATGTTCATTTTACTCAAATATAAACCTATAAATAGCAAAATCAGAGAAACTGATTCAGAAACTGAAGTGGTCTTTTATTTTTTTCCAGAGCTGTATAGTGCGTGTAACAGGTGAAATCAATATTCAGGTGATTGACTTCCTGGTAGTGCCATGTGGCATGTCATTTCACTCTCTTCCTTGATGCTCTTCCTTTCTCTTGCTTTTACTCTTGCTCTTCCTTTCCTGGGGAGGTCCTGGTGAGTGCCAGTTTAATCATCATCATTTTTTTATATATATATATATATTCTTTCTGGTGACTGCGCTTGAGGATACTTGTTGTTTTGTTTTTTTTAATCTTAAAATGTTTTGGGATTGACTGCCCTTCATTTTAAGCCATTTTTTCTGTTTTATTTGGAATTTTAAAAATGTTCAAACATACCTAAAAGAAAAGTCAGAGAATCAGAGAATCTAATAATTATGAAGTGATTTTTTTTCCGGAGCTGAATTACATATATAGCCCATTTATATGTCATGTAACACAGAATACATATAAAAATGATTCAGTTATGCATACTCAGTGTTGGGTAACTGTGGTGATGAATTGATATATGACTGTGTGAATTGTTGGCCTGGAGGGGAAGGAGTTTTTTACACGTATAAAAGCAGAAATAATCTCATTTCCTTTCAGTAAAGCTCTCAATAGCCGGGCTAACTGCAGCTGGGTATGAAAAATGTAATATAAACAGCATTAGGGGGAACGCTGGTTTACACTGAGCCCAGAACAGAGCCGGATCTTCAGGAGTGGGGTTTGTAAAACGTGGCCGGGGGGGGCGGGGGGGCTGATGATTAGCATTAGCTGAACAGAGCGTTTTGGGGGAAAGTGTGCTGGAAGGCACGAGGCAGGGAGTGAACACACATCACCATTAAACTGCTTCATTACTCAGCAAACTTTCATACATATTCATCTAAAAGAGCTTTATAGAGGAAGATTTAGAGATAATACTGGATTATATTACAGATTTTACAACCTCAAATCAGAAAAATACAAAATAATGCAATTTTTCTGACATTAAAATGGACTTTAATTTGATTTTAGCCAGTATGAACCCAAAATATTGAAGTGATCCAGAGTTTAAAGGAACATATAAGAAATCATGTAGTGTAACTTACTTATCTAAGAAGCTGTTAACTTGAGGTAACTCTCGCTCTTTCTTTCCTGAGGCGGCCCTGATGAGTGCCAGTTTCATCATTATCACTGAGAATACTTTCAAAGTTCTTGAAATTCTTCTTTTCAGATTGACTGACAAAGTATTTTTTATCTTTATTTAGTTGAGTAGTTGTTGTTTCTCATAACCTGGATTAGAACATTACTCAAATATTCACTATTATTCACTGTATACCTGTAACTCTACCTCTTCACTACTTTACTTTAACTGATGCTCTCAAACACTTTATTAAGAGACAAGAAATTCAAGTAATTAACTCTTGATGAGTTCAGCACAGCTGTTAACTGAAAGCCTGAATTCCAGGAGACTCTACCTCATAAAACTGACTGAGAAAATCCAGCAGAGATGTTCAAAACTCATCATCTAAACAAGAGGAGCTACTTAATAAATACTTCCTTATGATTTTCTTTATAGTTTGGACAAATAAAATATATTATTATTATATTAATCTACAATGCAGAACATTTTAAAATAATGAAAAAAAGCACTGAATTTAAGGTGTGTCCAAACCTTTGACTGGTATAGTATTTCACGTATTATGTATTTATGTAAATATACTCAGGCATTGGGATTCTACTCAGCATTTTCTTAGTTGAGTCTGAGTTTGTGTCTTTGGTTTATTTGCAATTTATTGGCAATTCACACTTTGATAGCTTTCTTTTATGTACAAAATGAGAGATAGAGGTCTAAATACAAAAACTTGCTAACATAATAACACAATATATATTTAAGCTAATACTAATTAAGCTAAAAAAAAATTGTACTGTACTCTTGTTTCCATTTCAGTGTGTGTTATTGTCCCAGTATTTGGCCTGCAATAGCCATTTGGGTGTCCTAAGCGCAAATGCATAATAAACACATAATAATGTGTTATACCTGTTTACAGATTTATATCCATGTCTATAATGCCTTATGAATGAATTTTAATATGTGTTTATAGTACAGAAAGTTACATTTTTTTTACATTAGATGTTTCGTTTGATAACTCCATGGTTTTCTTCTTTTATAAGACTTCAATTTGTGGTCTAAAATGTTTAAAATATAGTGGATTTTTTTGGTAATAAGAGAAAGATCTGCATTTCCAGAATGTTCCACTGTTCTAAAGGTAAGTAGTTGTTGTGTTTGTGGTGTAAATGTGTTGATTAGAGCTGGTTCAATTCTGGTGTACAACTTGTGTGTTTCTTTTTCATGTTTAGTTTCTGCAGTAGAAGCGAGCGCAGCTTTCTCCCCCAGCTTTGCTGAGCACGCAAACTACCGTAATACACGGATTAGAGGCGCAACTTTCCAGCTTCCCAACTTTCACACAGATGCTTAAATCTTTTTTCTTAAGAAACTATGTTTTCTTCTTTTGTTTTTGCTTATATTTATTAACATTCTTTTTGTGTGTTTATTATTATGATGCTTTTTCACTTTGTTCCCCTATATGTACGTAGTTTGTGCTCTACAAGGGCGGAGAGCTGAAACTGCCCATATTTCGACATTTTATGATTTCTTTATTTATTTAGTCATATTTAATCTGCGAGAATTTACCCATCATTCTTTTGGACAAGTTGTGTTGATTGGCTAAGAGAAAAATTATTAAATACAAAAAACATGATTAATTCTGTAGAAAGTGTTTTTTATTACATCAGTTGTGTCATTTAATAACACTTTGATTTTCTTCTTTAATAAGACTTTAATATTTAAATAATATTTAAAATCTGCATTTCCAGAATGTTCCACTGTTCTACAGATAGGTAGTTGTTGTGTTTGTGGTGTGAATGTGTAGATTAGAGCTGGTTAAATTATGTTTATTGAGTGTTAAACTCAGCGCAGCTTTCTCCCCCATCTCTGCTGTGAATGCGGCTACCGTAATACACAATTTAGATGTGCACTCTTAAACTTTTTCTCAAGAAAATATGTTTTTTTTCTTTTGTATTGCTTGTACATACTTTACATGTGTTTGTTTTAAATATGTAGTTATTACTATTATTATAATGATTATTTTCGCTTGGTTCCACTATGCGCAGTGTGTGATTCACATGGGCGGAGAGCAGCTGAAACTGCCCATATTTCTACATTTTCTGTTTTTCTTTATTTTTCTAATCATATTCACGCTGCGAGATTCTACCCCTCATTCTCGTGGACGAGTTTGTTGATGCTGAAATGCTCTGTCAGACCCGTTGTTCTGTCCGGCTGTGATGAGCGCCGGCTCGTTCTGGGAGGCAGCAGAACTGCAGCACCTGTTTGAGCAGCAGTTTCGCTCTCTTTCCACTCCATTATTCTGCCTTTTACAGCTGATTGAGTCCCTCCACAGACATTTTCAGATTTCAATAAAATGGCGTTTTTCCCCCAGCCCGGGTCCACTCACAGCGGCGCATGAATTGGGAATAAGTAGGCAGTAAAGTGCTCTAGTTCTCCAGGCGACGGCTGCAGCCTGAATTTAGCCTCCCGGCTCACGCGGCCTGATGTTCTGCTCAGCGGTTCAGCAGGAAATCATGGTGAAACATGTGCTTTACAGGAGCCTGGAGTTCAATTTTCAGGGTTTTCTTCATGATTTCTATCCTGTTTTCTTTCTCTCTTATTCACAAGCAGCCCTGATATGTTGATTTCTTAAGCCAGAGCTAATGATACTGGCTTAAATTGATGTATGAAGTAAAGAAATAAAACTGTTGCATGTGCTTCAACAGAAAAAGACGCTTTATAGAGTTTCCTACTGTGTATATGTATTGAATTAAACATTCATAAAACACATGCAGTCTGCTGCTTTTATATACATTTTTATCCCTATCATTAGCAATGCTTCATACACTAGAAAGTGCCGCCATGTTTGAGGTATAGTTACTGTGAGCCCTGCAGTAGAAACAGTAGAAACTAACTTGTTTTTTTATAATATTTGGAGAATTTAAAATCAATAAAACTGGAGAAACATAAGTTTCCCCCCAAGCTCCCCCCCCCCTTATATAAACTCCATCATTATCCCTATCATTAGCAATGCTTCATACAGTACAAAGGTTTACTGTGCGTAATGTCACCAAAGCGCCGCCATGTTTGAGGTATAGTTACTGCAATCCCTGCAGTAGAATCAGTAGAAACTAACTTATTTTTATAATATTTGGAGAATTTAAAATCAATAAAACTGGAGAAACGGAAGTAAAGTGAGGAAATAGGTCCTGGTGGTGAAACATGTGCTTTAACAGAAGCCTGGAGTTAAATTTTCATGATTTGTATCCTGTTTTCTTTTGCATTTATTCAGAGGCAGCCCTGATATGTTGATACTTATATTTCTAAAGTCAGAGCTAATGATACTGGCTAAAATCGATGTATGAAGTAAAGAAATAAAAATGTTCAAGTCAAGTCAAGTCAAGAGGCTTTTATTGTCATTACATCTGAGTACAGGTACACAGTGTGATGAAATTACGTTCCTCCGGAACCATGGTGCAACATAGAACAACAAGCAATAGACAACATAAAGTGCAGGAGTGACGACAGTGCAACATAAAACTATAAAATTATAACACTATATAACAATAAATACAATAAATACAAAGGACGAGACAATTTAAAGACAGGACAGTGCAGTACCGATACGGTATAATAAGTGTATAGTGGGGATAAGGTGCAGAGATGTGTGACATACTGTAACATATAGAACATATATAATCACAGCAGTTACTGAGGTAGAGTTTATAGTTTTTAAGAGTGCAGCAAATAAAGTCATGTCAGCCTCTGTGTGCTGACTGGGTGTGTGTGTGGGAGAAGTTCAGTTCTTGTGAGTGTAAAGGGGGGGGGTGTACAGTTTAGTTTTGTGCGAGTGTGTTGGGTGAGTGGTGGGTGGGGTGGGGGTTCAGTTCTGTCTCTGTGCGTTGAGAAGTCTGACTGCCTGGTGGATGAAGCTGTTGCAGAGTCTAGTAGTGGAGGCTCGGATGCTCCTGTATCTTCTGCCGGACGGCATCAGACCGAAGAGTCCGTGTGAGGGATGGGTGGGCTCGTCCACAAAGCTGGTGACTTTGCGGATGCAGCGTGTGGTGTAGATCTCGGCGATGGAGGGAAGAGAGACTCCGATGATTTTCTCAGCTGTCCGCACTATCCGCTGTAGGGTCTTGCGGTCTGAGATGTTGCAATTCCCAAACCAGACGGTAATGCAGGTGCTCAGGATGCTTTCTACAGTCCCTCTGTAGAACATGGTGAGGATGGGGGGTGGGAGATGTGCTTTCCTCAGTCTCCGCAGGAAGTAGAGGCGCTGCTGGGCTTTCTTGGTTATGGAGCTGGTGTTGAGGGACCAGGTGAGGTTCTCTGCAATGTGAACACCGAGGAACTTGGTGTTATCCACAATTTCCACAGCAGAGCCGTTGATGTTCAGCGGGTGGTGGACAGCTGGAGCTCTCCTGAAGTCAACAACCATCTCCTTGGTTTTATCCACGTTAAGAGATAGGTTGTTGGTTCTGCACCAGTCCGTCAGCCACTGCACCTCCTCTCTGTATGCTGACTCGTCGTTCTTGCTGATGAGGCCAACTACAGTTGTGTCATCAGCGAACTTGATGATGTGGTTTGAGCTGTACTTTACAGTACAGTCATGAGTCAGCAGAGTGAACAGCAGTGGGTTATTTTCAACCCAACCGCTGGGTTATTATAGCACCAGCCCAGCAGTAGTTAATTTGACCCAGCAAGATGGGTTGACCCATTATAACCCAGCAGTTGAGTTAAAATATACTACCCAAATGCTGGGTCAAATTAACTGCAAATTAAGGTAATTTCAACTACACATATTTGTTATCTACTCCACCCAAATGCTGGGTCAAAGTAATTTAAATTCTGGGTTGTTTCACCAGCGAGATACATTTGTTCAGTTACCTATCCAAATGGTTGGTGAAATTAACAGAAATGACAGATTAATTCTAACACACCATAGTTTAATCCTTTGTGAAATAAATTGCTATAAACTATATGTTATGCAATAAACACCTAAACAATAATGTAATTTTTACAAGGCACCGCCTTGAAATTTATTATAACTGAATGCCAACAATGTAAAATGTAACAATTATGGAAAATAATTCATATTAATTATAAATAAAATATTATTGTGATTAAAATTCCAAAGCCTGTCCAGCAAGGATTGTCATTTCCCGGTGTCAGGACATGGGTAAGGTCTGGATGCCATGGCCTCATGGAGGTGCTCCACCATATTTGTTCCAGGCTAAAAAAGATAGAAAGAATGCAAAAGAGTAAGTGAGTGTGAGAAAGGACCATTTAAAATAAAGAATAGTTAAGTTTATAAATTGGAAAGGATTCAGAGCATCTCAAATTCAAAATTATAAACATGAGTACTCTACCTTCTATTGCATAGTAACAGAATAGTTCAACTTAAGCCTTCAGAACAGAAATGTCCTTCACAAATTATTAAAAAAGAAATAAAGCCAGATTGCAGTCAATTTACATTTACTGTCAATGAAACAAACATATATACATCCATTATTTTACATGCTTCTAAGCTGTGCACTTTGGGTGGCAATTTCATCCTCCAGAAACTTAAGCTGGGAGAGTCTTTAGCAGCCCTCTTCAGTGCATTTGATTTTGAGAGGAGCTGTACCATTTTGCTCCCAGCCTTGCCCTCTGCTTGCTTCCTGTCTCTCCCCCCCCCACCCCCCCCCCCCACCCCCATTAGACGAACACTTAAACTTTATTCTCACAAAAAAATCCTGTCATAAAAAAGTATTTTAGAATCGCTAGCTATGTTGTAAAAATGTTTGCAAAGACCTACACGAAAAAGCTAAGCTAAGCTAGCAAATTAGCCTGCTGGCTAGCAAATCAGTTAGCAGTATTCCCCCTAATTCGTTTAGTTACAGTGAAATAAAGCTGATAGTTAATGATAAAGTGGGAATTGGGGTCCTTGCACTAGCTATAACACAACACAGACACCGTGAATTAAATATTTACCACAAAGATGATCAGTCTCTCTCGAGCACGTGCGAGCTGCTGAAGGAGCATGGAGCATGTCTGGGCGCGAAATGGTGGAGGAGGAGCACGTCCTGTAAACGTGATGACGGTCGAAGCACAAACAACCCAGCTGCTGGGTCAACTGATGCATGTTGGGTTGAAGAACTTTGCGAAATTTTGACCCAGCACATGAGTTGCACAAAAACAACCCAAATCCCCCCAAAAATAACCCAGTTCCCATAAAAATAACTCATAATGGGTTAGACATTTCATAACTCAGCAGTTTTTAGTGTGTAGTGGAGCTTGGGGGGACATAAATAAAATTTGAGGGGCAATGCATGCAAAATCTTGGTAAATTAGCTGATGTATGAGATTGGAATTTGTTGGCAGATTTAGGCAAGAATTACAGACTCTAAACGGCATGGTTTTGAACCATTATAAGGGCAGATATTGTATTGAACTCAGATGCATTGTGCACTGTAGACGGTAGGGGTGGGCAATATCATATCGTATACAATATATCGTGACACAGAAATATCATGATATTAAAAATCCATATCGTGATAATAGGGCTGTTCTGTCTTAAAAGTAGTCTATTATTTACTGTGAAGCTTTAGGTTTATTTATTGTATAATTGTTTTAGTTTGCAGTTTATATGCATGCACTAAATATTCTGCAGTATTATTTGCTGCATTATATTATTTTATGCTATAATCTTTATTTTGCCACATTATGATTATGCTGTTATACTATTATACTATATTCCTGAAATGAATTAATTATTTTATGTTTTCCTATATCGCCAAGTATATCGTTATCACAAAAATACCCTGAAATATCGTGATATTATTTTAGAGCCATATCGCCCACCCCTAGTAGACGGGTTAAATAGCTACTTGAAGGAAAGTGTGCAGTGTGTGTGCTGGCTTGTTTAAGTCTCTGCCAGCTGGTGTTAAGTGGTACAGGCACTACACTACACTACACTACACTAAGTCCAGGTTTATAAGTGTTTTCTCTCTCCTGCAACAGCAAAGATATAGATTTCCTTCATTTGCTTTCCATCCACTTCTCCCAGTTGAGTCTCAGCCAGCGATACTGTACGTCTCTCTCCTGCCAGCGCCACCAGGCTGTGCTTTCCCTCCGCTGAAGCTCGAGCAGTCTGTCTCTGGAACTTCTCCAGATACACAGAGAAACACAACACTGAGAAGAACAGCAAGCTACTGACTTTCCCACCAACAGAAGGGAGAGGAACCCAACAGAGCAGGGGTGTCCAAACTTTTTTTGTTGGGGGCCAGAAGGAGAAATATATTTGAAGTCACGGGCCACAGACTCTGTAATAAAACATATAATGAAATATACCACTTTAAATAATACATTTTCCTGATTACTTTCATTTACACACCATTTTACTTGACTTACTATCTTCATCTTTGACAGTGTTGTGTAAACTTTGTGTAAAATTTTTGTGTAAAATTTTTCGAATTGATGTTTCATTTAATGATGTCTCTTAATATTAAACTCTTTAATTACGACAACTTTTAGACTCTTTGGCCTGTTTTTCTGCGCTAGAAATGCGCACTCTCTCCGCTTTTAGACTCTTTGCCTTGTTTTTCTGCGCTAGAAATGCACACTCTCTCCGCTTTTAGACTCTTTTGCCGTTTTTCTGTGCTAGAAATGCACACTCTCTCCGCTTTTAGACTCTTTGGCCCGTTTTTCTGCACTAGAAATGCGCACTCTCTCCGCTTTTAGACTCTTTGGCCCGTTTTTCTGCACTAGAAATGCGCACTCTCTCCGCTTTTAGACTCTTTGGCCCGTTTTTCTGCGCTAGAAATGCGCACTCTCTCCGCTTTTAGACTCTTTTGCCCCGTTCTTCTGCGCCAGAAATGCACACTCTCTCCGCTTTTAGACTCTTTTACCCCGTTTTTCTGCGCTAGAAATGCGCACTCTCTCCGCTTTTAGACTCTTTTGCCCCGTTCTTCTGCGCCAGAAATGCACACTCTCTCCGCTTTTAGACTCTTTGGCCCGTTTCTGACACCTAGCGTTCAAACTCTGAATCTCTCTAAAATACCTCGCGGGCCACTCCAAAAAAGGAAACGGGCCGCAAATGGCCCGCGGGCCGTAGTTTGGACACCCCTGCAACAGAGGAACCATACTGATAGATAATAAACCACTGCTGTAGAAGAACCACCACTGCTGAAAAGAGAACAAACTCAAATAAAGAATACAGCAGAACCAAGATCCAGTATTCAGAATCCAAGATAAAAGTAAAAGGGGGAGTGACGAGACACGATATTTGGTTCACGAGAACAAGACGAGACAAGATTTAAAAATAAAATTTTAAAGAAACATCAAAAATTAAAACTGGTTTGAAAACTAGAGTTTTATTTGACAAAATCATATAACACACACTTAACAGACTGGTTTCTCTCACACATTGATTTTATAGGAAATAGAAATAAAAATAAGATTAAAAAATAAAAATAAAACTTTTCTAGGTCTTATATAGTGCAAACAATAAGTGCAAACCACAACCAGTCATATTAAGCCTATGGTTTGTGTTTTTTCTCCTAAATCTCTTGTAATTCAATGATGAATAACCATAACCAGTCATATTAAGACAGAACATGTTTTTAAATACAGTACAGAGCTAAGTGATTAGTACAGCTGTCTATGAAACAGTCAGGTGTAGGATTTACTTACAGTATTTATATATGGTTTGTGTCTTGTTGGTCACTCTGTTACCGTTTATTGTTTCCACTGGAGCCAAAATGCAGCCAGATATACTTAATCTTAACAGTAGCAGAAGCTTCTTCTATACCAGGAGTAAGTTATTTAATTAGAGTTCAGTATGGTCCAGTTCTCTTTTTTTCCACCCGTTTTCGGGCTCCCTATCTCCTTATAAAGGCGTTTTTTCACGACCGTGACCCTGACAACACGGGTTGGATCCCGCGTGAGGAGCGGTGTGTCTATTTATTTATTTTTTCTTACCGCGTCTGAACAGATCTGATTGACTGAAGAGAGCGTTTGGTGATCTTACCCCACACGTGATTGGTCTGTGATTTACTGCACCACAAAGCGTGTATACAATTAAATCCTTCTCAGTAGGTTTGGGTCCGGACCCGGACCGCGGTCCGCCCATTAGTGACCTCTGTTCTATGCAAATACCCAAATTTTTCTCTTCTGCTGAGAGCTGCTCTCACTCCTCAGCTACACACTGTATCGCTACTGGGTTGCCAGATCCCTCTTAAAAAGTCCACACTAAACAATTTTTTTTCTTCCCGCGAGACAGGTTTAAGCTTGACGAGAAATATCGTCACGTTTAAATCTCGCGAGATCTCGTGCCAGGAGATCTCGTCACACCCCTAGTAGTATTATATAGTTTATTATGCAGGACTGGAGATATTGAATATTTTAGCAATCGAATATTCTACTGAAAATTCCTACGATTAATCGAATAATCAGATGAAACATATTTTTGCTTGTTTAAAGAGATATTATTAACACACAAGGAAAAATACCCAACTGGTTCCCTTTTTTTAGATAAAAGTTTTATTTCATAATATCTGAAACTGAAACTATTATGAATAGTGTTGTCCCAATATCAAAATTATGACTTTCGATACGATACCTGCCTAAATATCTCAATACAGATACTGAAACGATACCCCGGCAAAAACCTAAAATATCAGAAATTATGGAGTAATAGAGGATCCAACATGAATCTAAATAGAAAAGATTAACTTTGTGATGATGTTTATTATTATTATTTTAAAAATATATAGTTTATAGAATTTCTTTAATAGTTGACTTTGTGAGTTATGAACTGTTTAAGAGAAGAGCCCCTCCCAACCACAAAATCTCTGAAAAAAGTAGGATAAATGTCAGTCATGTAATCAGCCCTGCCCTCAGCCCTGCCCTGCCCCCCTGCCCCCATGTGCACTTCTAAGAACTGAGCCATTGTTCATTGTTTTAATTCACTCAATTGCTGAAAAGCAGAGAAAAACAGAAAATAAGGCATTTAAAAGCTGATAGACATTTAAATCCGCTGATATTTCCTGCATTACAGGATCTGTGTGGTGTTTGGATGATTTAGAAATTTACATGATGAGTTGAGTGTGGAGTCGGCTCATTGAGAATCAGAATCAAAGAAAGTTTTTCCTCGCCTCATCCAATAGGCATAATGCACAAGTGCATTGTGCCATTTTAAAAGTGGTCTGTGTGAAATAATGTGCTTTACAATTAAATTTCTTGAGGCAGAGAAAATTCTTCGATTATTTTAGTATATTTTGTAATTGTAATTTTTGTAACTCAAATTACCTCAAGGAATGATTCCGATTTTCCGACCAATTGCAGAATGAGTCAGGCTATCATCACCCATTAAACAGTAGAGGTGTGACAAAGCGGCATGTACCACCAGCCACCAGCAAAGGGCCTGAAACCGCTGGTGCATTTGGTCCAAAAAACACCAAGTCCCAGAATCCCCAGGGGTAATCAGCGCTAATCAGGATCAGCTGTGTGACACAGCATAAAACCCCCAGTCACCCGAGGTTCTCTGTCGCACCTTTGTAGAGGGGTGACCGGTAACATTGGAAAAAGAGAAAAGAGATAATACGATAAAAGAAAATGAAAGAGAAATTACAATCAAAGAAAGGACGACAAGAAAAGAAAAGGAGATAAGAGAGGTTTCAAAAGAAAGCCAAAAAAGCTTAGAAATCTCAAAAGGAAACCAGACAAAATAAATAAATAAATAGATAGATATTAGAAGAAAACAAGAAAAAGAGAAGGTTTTTTCTTAGGAGGAGACCTAACCAGGTACTTTATCATGTAAAACTGTTGACACACTTCAAAGGGTGGGTGCCATAGTGGGAACTTAACAGGGCCCTCAATAATAAACATTAAGGAATTTTCTTACTGTACACTGGACACCATAAAATTAATTGCAAGAAAAGACACAGTAAAGGGCAATTTGTATTGTTTTTGCCACTCCAGAAGGCACGTTAGCAACATTTCTTTCTGCCATGGAGCCAATAGGGGTGGCGGTTGCCCCCCCTGCCCATCTCAGAGTCTGTCAGAGCTCTGCGATGCCTCCAGCGTTAGATTATCTACGGACTGAAAGGAGAAACGAAAGCACACTCGCTCTGTCCCACAGCTGAGGCCTCTGAACGCTGTTCTTCACTGAGCACATTACACAGCTTTATCTGCTTTAGTGCTCTCGCGTCCTCTGGCTGAGAAAGCGCGAGAGCGTGTTGTTCAGGATTCTCTGCAGGAAAGATGTGTTTCTATTGATTCTGACTGACCAGAAAGTGGACAGAAAGAACCCACACACAGTTATTCAATCAAATCAATGTCAAATTCTGATTTATGCTAAACAAAATGGGCCTTTTTCCTCAGTTAAACATCTCATTACTCCAAAATACTACAGTAATATAACTTAATACTTTTATCATTAATAGCATAGAAAGGCTTCTTTAAAAAATGTAATGTATCAATTAATAAAAGTTTAATTTGCTGGTTTTATAGGACTACAAATGTAGGTTTATTAAAAACTAAATAGACTTACAGCTCTTGAAAAAAAATAAACCACTTAAAAAATTATGAGTTTCTTTGATTTTACCAAATTAAGGAAGATGGATGATCACAAGCCATCAAACCACCAAACTGAACTGCTTGAATTTTTGCACCAGGAGTAAAGCAGCATAAAGTTATCCAAAAGCAGTGTGTAAGACTGGTGGAGGAGAACATGATGCCAAGATGAATGAAATTAAAACTGTGGTTAAAAACCACCAGGATTATTCCACCAAATATTGATTATTTCTAAACTCTTAAAACTTTATAAATATGAACTTGTTTTCTTTGCATTATTTGATTTTTGTTATTTCAGCCATTTAATTTATTTGCATTGTCTGTAAATAAATGCTCTAAATGAGAATATTTTTATTTGGAATTTGGGAGAAATGTTGTCTGTAGTTTATAGAATAAAACAACAATGTTCATTTTACTCAAACATAAACCTATAAATAGCAAAATCAGAGAAACTGATTCAGAAACTGAAGCGCTCTCTTCGTTTTTTACAGAGCTGTATATATGCGTCTCTGATCTCCTCTGAATGAGATCATGGTTTGAGTGATGGGATTACGATGCTCCTGGAGATGCACTGTATCCTGTTCATGAATTAGTTCAAAATTTGAGTTAAAAATTCAAATTGCCACAAAATGGAGATAAGTGTAAAACGTTGGCCTCCTTTAGCAGAGCTCCCCGAGGCTGGAGCTCCACTCTCGCTCTCTACCGCTTTGTTTAATAATACTTTTAATGTATTTCCATTTTCTGTTTTTATAGCTCCTCACTATCAACAACAGGCAGTCCCCGAGCAACAACTCAGCCTCTTCAAATGCAGCAAAATGTGTCCTTTTGCCTTTAGAAATGTTTTATTTACCACCCAGATAGCAGAATTAATGCAGATCAAACCTGGGCCACATTTGGATTTTTTTTTTTTTGTATTCTCACAATGATGGACCACAAGTTTGCCAAATGTGGTTTTGCATTTTTAATTACTTTGATTTTTATATGACATATTTTCTTTAAACCAAACTGAACTGCTTGAATTTTTGCACCAGGAGTAAAGCAGCATAAAGTTATCCAAAAGCAGTGTGTAAGACTGGTGGAGGAGAACATGATGCCAAGATGCATGAAAAAAACTGTGATTAAAAACCACCAGGATTATTCCACCAAATATTGATTATTTCTGAACTCTTAAAACTTTATGAATATGAACTTGTTTTCTTTGCATTATTTGAGGTCTGAAAGCTCTGCATCTTGTTAATTATTAGAGATTGATAGGTCTGTTCTTGTGTTTAGACTGGATTTGCGCTCAACCCCTTTCTTTCATAGTGCATCAGTTCAGCATTTCCACAGCAGAGAGTTCAGTTACAGGGAATATATAGATAATATTATACAGCTCTGGAAAAAAAAATGAAGAGAGCACTTCAGTTTGCTATATATAGGTTTATGTTTGACAAAAAAACAAACAAAAAAAGATGCAGAGCTTTCACACCTCAAATAATGCAAAGAAAACAAGTTCATATTCATAAAGTTTTAAGAGTTTAGAAATAATCAATATTTGGTGGAATAACCCTGGTTGGTTTTTAATCACAGTTTTTTTCATGCATCTTGGCATCATGTTCTTTTCCTCCACCAGTCTTACACACTGCTTTTGGATAACTTTATGCTGCTTTACTCCTGGTGCAAAAACAATTTAAGCAGTTCAGTTTGGTGGTTTGATGGTTTGTGATCATCCATCTTCCTCTTGATTAAATTCCAGAGGTTTTCAAATCTGTAAAATTAAAGAAACTCATCACAAACTCTATCTATCTATCTATCTATCTATCTATCTATCTATCTATCTATCTATCTATCTATCTATCTATCTATCTATCTATCTATCTATCTATCTATCTATCTATCTATCTATCTAGTGTAGCAATTACACCAAATAAAATGTGTATGAGGGTATAATTTATTTTAAATACTGTATTTCTCAGAGTTAATTCCCAGTCAAAGATACTGTACGTCTTTCTGCTGCCAGACCATCAGGCTATTCCCTCTACTGATGCTCGAGCAGTCTGCTCCTGGAACCTGTCCAACAACCAGAAACTCAACACTGAAAAGAACAGCAAGCTCTCGACTCTCATACACACACACACACACACACACACACACATACAAGTATGCATAGTGCTGACTATTTCATTTTTATCCCAGCGATAAAAAACATGAAGAAACACAACAGAAGTCCCCTAGATAGGAACCCTGCTGAGGGAGGGACAAGAATAATTGTAAATAGAAGCTACTATAAAAACCAGACTTGTCAGGCTCATGAAGAGATTTGACTCATAGTATATTGTGTTATTTTTGATTAAATAAATCAGTATTTTATCTTAATCAATATTAAGCATTATTAATATATTATACATTTTTAGTTATGATTTCTGGTTCATTTTATTTGTAATCATGAGTAAAACTTTATATGTGTGAAAGGCTTTAAGTCCTCCTCTCAGAGTTGGTCTGAAAAATGTGCATTTAATCTGTATTGTGTGGAACTTGCTAAAATATATGTGACTATTGTTTCTTTACAGACAGAAATTGTTGGCACCTGTTTTAAGGTGAGATCAGTCTAATCGAACAAGTTGACAACATTGATCATCTTAGGTCAAGTCAACCTAACCGTGCTTCTGCATGGTTAAGATCAGGGTTTTAATCAGTCAGTGGCGCTCCTGTATTTCCCGTCATCAAAATAGAAACACGCCGGAAATGTACCTGAACACACGTCACTTCCAGACCACCATGTCTATCAGTGTAGATATATTCCTAAACTCTGATGCTGTTTTAACTGCATTTGCGCAAGACATAAAAATAGACTATCGACAGGGTGTAAGATAGCAATGAGCATGGCGACACACCTTGTGCAGGATGTATGGTAAGGCCCATATAGATTTTGGCCAGAACAGACTTGAGTTTAGACTGGAGGAGGCTGAAATATCCAGGCTTAGAGCTTTAAACCACTTAAGCCATTTGAGGACTTCAACAACTGTATCTCCTCGAAAACGTTTCTCCATATATCCAGAAGCAAGACACCCATACCAGAAAGACAATTGCTCCAAAAAAAGGCTTTTTATTTGGACATCTGCAGGAAATGTCTGGGAAAACCGGTTTTGACGCTAAGAAATCGTCTCATAAGACTGTCGGAAATCTCTCCTTGTGTGCGAGTGCTCATTCACAGCTTGTTTTAGCAGTTAATTGAGCTAAAATTAATTTAGTCGCATCTGACCAGATTGGGCTTAAAATCATGCTAAAATCGCACCAGTGTACACCTTTAACTGGTTCAAACTGGTTATCTTGCATAGTCAGAACTCTTAAAACTTACCTGTTTGAGTCTTGTTTGTTTCCTTTAAGCTTTGATTCATTTTCCTCTATTTCCTGTTGTCTATTTCAGTGGTTTGCAAACATTTTAGATCATGTACCACCCACAATCAAACTAAAAAGTCAAAGTACCAAAAGTCATCCACCGAAATATAGACGGTGCAAGCAAACTAGGAGTGAACAATGAGGACAAAAAATGCAATGTGTAATTACACAACAACAAATTAATGCTTTTGACATGTGGCTAAACTTCAAATTCTAATAGAAATGCTGCAAAATTAAAAATTACTTTGCCTATCAAGTTTGTGACAAATTGTTTATTTAGTTTTTATCTGAAAGTTTTTTATCTGAATATGTCAGTCTCCAGTGAAACCAGGCAAATTCTACAGTTTTAGAGATTTGAAAATCCCCAGGTGCCTGCATGCATTGGCTCGTACAATCTTTTTTGTTTTTGATACTTAAAAAAAAACATTTATTTGGTGGTGTACAACCTTGCTGTGCTTCACCTACAACCAGTGGTACACATACCACAGTTTGAGAACCACTGATCTATTACATTCCAAATTCTTCGAATAAAGTGGCAAAGCTATTTGGTAGGCCCCTGGGGTTAGGGGCGTGACCACTGTGACCCGGAAGGAGGAAGCTCACAGAGATACACAGACACGGGGATTAAATGAACTCAAATCATACCTTTATTGGCTTGAAAATGCCCTCCACCACACCCAGAATAAACTTAAAGAAACATAGCTCGCCCAATGGGGCTCTAGAGTCCGTAGAATTACTTAGTTTTTACTTTAAAGGCTAAATACGAGTCTGCGCAGCCTCAGCCCCCAGCTCCCCAGTGACAGTTCTCCCAAATGATGGCGGAGGCTGAGTATATATGCCTGTCTCAACTGGCGGCTCAATCAGCCCTCATGCGGGCCAGCTGAGACAGGCATGGCTTTGCGCTCTGGCGTGGGGCGGACTCACAACTCCCCCGCCTCCTCACGCCACAATATATATATATATATTTATTTATTTTATTTTTTATTTTTTTTAAATCACTAAATATGTCACAAGGGTCTTTTGATGTATTGTTCTATTACATATTTTAGATTAGATTAGATTAGTATAAAGTTTACAGCAGTACTTTACACTTTTGGACTTATGAAGGATATGAAGGATGATGGATACTATATGTGTGTTATAGTTACAGTATATCATACTAAGCTAGTACTGGCTCAGTGGTGAAGGCACAGGGTCATTGATAACAAGGTTGTGGGTTCAATTCCCAGGTCTACTGTTTTAAGCCACCACTGTTGGGCCCTTGGGCAAGGTCCTTAACTCTTTCTGCAGCACCAGTGGTGCCGTGACCCTGAACACTGACCCCGGTGTTCTCAGCTGGGATATATAGAAATAAACCTAGGGCAGTGGTGGCTTAGTGGTGAAGGCACTGGGTCATCGATAACAGGGTTGTGGGTTCAATTCCCAAATGTACTGTACTGTACTGAGCTACCACTGTTGGGCCCTTGGGGAAGGTCCTTAACCTTTTTCTGCTCCAGTGGTGCCGTGACCCTGAACACTGACCCCGGTGTTCTCAGCTGGGATATATAGAAATAAACCTAGGGCAGTGGTGGCTTAGTGGTGAAGGCACTGGGTCATCGATAACAGGGTTGTGGGTTCAATTCCCAAATGTACTGTACTGTACTGAGCTACCACTGTTGGGCCCTTAACCTTTTTCTGCTCCAGTGGTGCCGTGACCCTGAACACTGACTCCGGTACTCTCAGCTGGGATATACTGTAAATATATATAAAACCTGTAGCAATGGTGGCTCAGTGGTTACAGCAGAATGTAAAAAATGATGTTCTAGTTTTATTTAAACATGTAGGCCAACATTTTTGCAAGCTTGTTTTTAAGTATATGCCACAAAACATATTTGGTGAGTTTTACAAAAAAATCCTAAACTGACATTACATTACATGCCTTTACTGGAGAAAATTTAGATTTGTGTTTTGTAAAGTTTCTATAAACAGTATGACCAGACTCATGTATAAGGCACATTTACATGTGACTCGGATGCACAAATGTAAAGTTTACAACGTTAATAGCAGCAATTTTAGACTCTGAAATGAGTATAAAATATGTAAAGTTTACACAATACTCTCTGGCATCAGGTACAAATCATATCAAATCATAGGACGCTTACAGTGTGGTCAGGCTCATGTGTAAGTTATATTTACATAAGGTTTATAACAGTACTGTCAGAGTGACAGGAATCAGAGATGTGTAAACTTTACAGCAGTACTGTCATACTGTTTGTAACGCTGGGACCAGACGGGAGGCGGACGTAAATGCGGGTAAGACAAGATTTATTAAACAAATAAGCAACTAAACAAGTAAACATAGAACAGAGAAGCAAACCAAAACAAGCGAGGGGTAACAATAACAAACGAGAGATAAACTAACAAACAAACAGGAAGAACAACAAAAGCAAAGCTAGACAGAATATAACTAAACAGGGCAGTGGATATACACGAGGATAAATACGAAAATAAACAAAATAAACAAAGAGACAAACAGGAAATAAACGTAACTAGAAATAACGTGACCGATAAAAAAAAACAGCGAGTAAATAGAAATCAATGACGTGACGTGACAGACAACGGGGGAAGGTTCAAAGACCGACGGAGGACAAGGTGGCAAAGGAGGGCTATTTATAGTAACATAAAACACACTAGAATTGGAAACACCTGGGGAAGGGGCGGAGCTACAAATGAGACACACATGGAAAAGTACTGAGACAGGAGACACAGGGGAGCACAGGTCACGTGGGGAATGCACACAGAGACACGAGACAAGGCCAAGACGTGACACTGTTAAATTCCTATGAATCTGATTTGTGAAGTTTACAATAAGGTCATGAAGTTTGCATTAAAGTTTACAGAAATACTCTCAGTCTTTTCAGAGATTAGTATTTTGTAAAGTTTACCGCAGTATGGTTACACTCATGTACATTTACTGTATGTAAAATTTACAGACGTTCTGTCAGAGTCTGTAGAATCTTCAGACTCTGACAAACCAAATATGTGTAAAGTTTACATAAATACTGTCACATTCTGAAATGAGTCAAAAATAGGTAAAGTTTACACAAAACACAAAACTTTCTGGTATGAGGTACACATCTGATTCATAGAAAAGTTTACAATGTACAGTAAGTCTGCATAAAGTTTACAGTAATACTTTCAGATTATGTCATGCATCTAGGATGTGTAAAGTTTACAGCTACATTGATTTGCTCAAAAGACAGCCAGATTTGTGTTTTATAAAGTTTACAGCAGTATGGTTATACTCATGTACAAGGCACATTTACTGTATGCAAAATTTACAGAAGTACTGTCAGAGGCTGACATGAATCAAAGATATGTAAAGTTTACATTACATTACATTACATTACATTACATTACATTACATTTGGCAGACGCTTTTGTCCAAAGCGACTTACAATAGTCAAGTACAATGTAAAATAAGTTTAAAGGAAAAACATCTTTGGATAGGGATAAAAGGAGGTCAAAGGGGAATAATAGGATAGAGGAGTGAAGGAGAGGAAGAAGGAAATGAGGTTAGAAGTAGTTAGTGTGTTAGAGGTGTTAGGAGAGTAAGTGCTCTTTGAAGAGCTCTGTCTTCAGGAGTTTATTAAAGATAGTGAGAGATTCTCCTGATCTGGTAGTAGAAGGTAGTTAGTTAGAGGTGTTAGGAGAGTAAGTGCTCTTTGAAGAGCTCTGTCTTCAGGAGTTTCTTAAAGATAGCGAGAGATTCTCCTGATCTGGTAGTAGAAGGTAGTTTGTTCCACCATTGGGGAACTCTGTATGAGAACAGTCTGGATTGCTTTGTGTGAATGTTTGGCAAAGCGAGGCGACGTTCATTGGAGGAGCGCAGCGGCCGGGAGGTAGCGTAAGTCTTCAGGAGCGAGTGCAGGTAGGAAGGAGCCTGTTCTGACATCACCTTGTGATCAGATCAGATCAGATCAGATCAGATGAAGTTTACAGCAAGACTGTTACATTTGCTTAACCCTTGTGTGGTGTTCATATTTTTGTTACTCGTTTACTTTGTTACTTGTATTTAATTCAGCAAAATTAAGCAATTTTACATTAAAATGCTTTACACATGCTTGCTTCACCTAAATTGCAAGCAATATAAACAGCTTACATGGTTAATATTTGCCCTTTACCTTTCTTATGTTACATTTCTTTTAAAAAATGCTACTATTTTTTTATTAGTTTTTTAATAAAATGTAAAAGAAAATGAATTAAACTCAAGATATGAGTAGAAAATTTGTTTAGTTTCAAATTTACAAATGAAGTAATGTTTATTAGCCCTCGGCCAAACATACTGTATGTAATATAAATGTGTGTGTGTGTGGGGGGGGGGGTGTACAGTGTGTGTTTATCGAAAATATGTTTTGATATATGTTTTTCAGTAAAAATGAGCCAATGCCAATGAGTTTGAGTTAGAAAAAATATATTTTTAGTATCATTTGATGAAAAATGAAAACGGGTCCCACAGACCCGAACACCACACAAAGGTTAAATAGTACAGAAGTACTGTCAGACTCAGACATGCATCTAGAATGTGTAAAGTTTACAGCTACACTGTTCAGCTCACATGCCTGCCTGATTTGTGTTTTGTAAAGTTTACAGCGGTATAGTTATACGTAAGTAAAAGAAGTAGTGTCTAAAATATGGAAAGTTTACAGCAGTGATGTCAGACTCTGACATGAGTCAAAGGTATGTAAAGTTTACAGAAGTACCTTCAGACCCTGAATATGTGTAAAGTTCACAGCTGTACTTTCAGGCTGTTGCATGCGTATAGGATTTGTAAAGTTTACAGTTAAACTGTTTAGCTCACATACCTGCCAAATTTGAGTTTTGAAGGGAGGCTCGCTGTGTGTGTGTGTGTGTGTGTGTGTGTGTGTGTGTGTGTGAGGAGCAGAAGAAGGGAGGCTCGCTCTGTGTGTAGGCTTTTGTGTGTGTGTGTGTGTGTGTGTGTCTGTTTAAGGTGGTGAGAGAGGGAGGCTCACTGTGTGTGTGTGTGTGTGTGTGTGTATGAGGAGCAGAAGAAAGAGGCTCGCGGTGTGTGTGTGTGTGTGTGTGTGTGTGAGGAGCAGAAGAAGGGAGGCTCGCTGTGTGTGTGTGTGTGTGTGTGTTTTGTAAAGTTTAGAACAGTATGGTTCTACTCTGTAATTTACTGTACTCATGTACAAGGCACGTTTACTGTATGTAAAGTTTGTATGAGTATTGAGAGAGTTGTAAAAAGTTTACAGCAGTGCTATTAGTCTCTGACACAGGTCATATCTGTAAAATGTAAAGTGTAAATTGTAAATGTTTGTTAGCGTATGAAGAGCACAGCAGTGCTGTCAGGCCTGGCTGGATCTGATTCAGTCATCATGGGATCAGGCAGCAGGTGCGCACCATATGCTTGGTTAATTACAGTAATGTGAGCGATGATTAAAAACAGTGAGCCTTAAAGCCGACAGCACCTTCGTCCCCTCGCGTGATCATCGTTAGCCACGCCCTCCCAGCCTTCCCCACCGTCGCAGCACACGGCGCCCGTGTAAAAACCAGCGTAAAGTGTAAAAGCGTGTCGGGGAGCGGCGTGGGAGCGTGAGCGGAGAGGCCGGGGTGGATAAATCCAATTGTTGGGGAATTATTTTCATGTTGAACAGCTTCAGAGGCGTGCTGAGGAATCCCTGTCAGATGTGATTATGCTCAGTGTGCGTTCGGGGGGCCGAGGGGACGCTCAGATTGGCCCCCGTTTCTCCCCAGCGCTGCAACAATACTCTCCTGACTTTTATTACTGATTATGTAATTACTGTGGAGGCACCAGGCCGTGCGAGGGAACCGGCAGCAGTGAAAGCCTCGGCTCACGCTGGAGCTCGGAAAGCACAAGCGGGCGTGAAGCAGCGGTGGGCCTATAGCGTGCGGCGCTCGGGCGCGTGGGCGGGTACGAGGCGTGACATCGCCTGTCTTTATTCCTCTGCGCCGCTGCATGCACTGCTGAGGCTGTAGTCCATTACATGCAAAAGCAGCAGCTCAGCGCTAACAGTGCTAACAGTGCTAACAGTGCTAACAAACAAAAGAGTCAGCATGCAGCAATTTATAAAATATATATAGCAGTTCTGTAAAGTTAGATTTGTGTAAAGTTTACAGATATACAGACAGTTTCACAGACAGGGATTAGATAGATAGATACATGTAGATAGATAAAAATGTTATCTGATTACTGATTATACCTTTAAAAAGTAACTTAGTTACTTGATTTTAAAAGTAATTTATTTACTTTTAAGTGACTTTTAAGTTACTGCTGCCTCAACGTAACAGTTTTCCCTTTGTTCTTATTGTTTTCGTTTGTGTCGTTGGGTGGTGTTACATGAGTGTTGAATTTTTGGTGTGTGTGTGTGTGTGTGTGTATGAGGAGCAGAAGAAGGGAGGCTCGCTGTGTGTGTGTGTGTGTGAGGAGCAGAAGAAGGGAGGCTCGCTCATCTCACGCTGCCTTCAGAATCGGGGTAAAATAAGGCAGCTGCCCAGGTAGGCAGCACATGCCACCTTCCGAATGGGACAGTCCTTTTCTCGGGAGCGCGCCTATGCTGCCTGAAAATGCTGCCTAGTTGGGCAGCTCCCTTCAGATTGGACCGCAGCTTGTGTGTATGCTTTTGTGTGTGTGTGTCTGTTTAAGGTGGTGAGAGAGGGAGGCTCACTGTGTGTGTGTGTGTGTGTGTGTGTGTGTGTATGAGGAGCAGAAGAAAGAGGCTCGCGGTGTGTGTGTGTGTGTGTGTGTGTGTGTGTGTGTGTGTGAGGAGCAGAAGAAGGGAGGCTCGCTCTGTGTGTGTGTGTGAGGAGCAGAAGAAAGAGGCTCGCGGTGTGTGTGTGTGTGTGTGTGTGTGAGGAGCAGAAGAAGGGAGGCTCGCTGTGTGTGTGTGTATGAGGAGCAGAAGAAGGAGGCTCGCTGTGTGTGTGTGTATGAGGAGCAGAAGAAGGAGGCTCGCTGTGTGTCTGTGTGTGAGGAGCAGAAGAAGGAGGCTCGTTGTGTGTGTGTGTGTGAGGAGCAGAAGAAGGGAGGCTCGCTCTGTGTGTATGCTTTTGTGTGTGTGTGTGTATCTGTTTAAGGTGGTGAGAGAGGGAGGCTCACTGTGTGTGTGTGTGTGTATGAGGAGCAGAAGAAAGAGGCTCGCGGTGTGTGTGTGTGTGTGTGTGTGTGTGTGAGGAGCAGAAGAAGGGAGGCTCGCTGTGTGTGTGTGTGAGGAGCAGAAGAAGGGAGGCTCGCTCTGTGTGTGTGTGTGTCTGTTTAAGGTGGTGAGAGAGGGAGGCTCACTTTCTTTTAACGCGTTCAGCCGGAAGCTATAATATATTTTACCTAGGAAAATTACTAAATATAACGCACAGTGATTTGGATAATATACAACTTATATATAATCTGAATACTAAATTAGAAATAGTAACGTGTTAGATTTCTCGTTACTGGAAAAAAACAGATTAGAGTTAAGTAATGCGTTTCTGACACATACATTTTATAGGAGTACTGTAAAGCTAGATTTGGGTAAAGATTTAACGGTTTATAGCAAATGTTTATGTTGTTTATGTTGTTATAGGCTGCGTTAAATGAAAAACCTAATGAAGGCAGTCTGAGACACACTTGTTCAGGGGGAAGGGCTCTACTGAACGAGCAAATGAGCTGCCCATGAGTCTAAAGTGGCAAATTTGACTTTTTTTTAATCACCAAACACAGCTAATCAGGCCAGTGCATGATACTTTTATAGGCAGTATATTGTTTAGGTGGTGTTTAATCATGTATGGTTGCCGTGGTGCAGTGGATAACAACACCACCACCAACCTGCCAGTGAGCTACCATGTGGGAGGCTGGGGTTCAGTCCCAGGTCTGGGTGACTAAATGCTGAACGCTACACCAATAAGAGTCCTTGGGCTAGACTCCTAACACTACATTGACCAAACTCTGTAATAGAAATAACCTAAAGTATTAGGGGAACTCAGGGAATGGAAGTGGTGAGGTGTTATCTTGTGAGTGAGGCTGGTTAAACACTGGACAGAATTGGAGTCTATGGATTATGGGAGTTGGAGTGTGGACTGATAGTAGGTGCAGATGGATGGGACTTCACATTTCTGGATGGGCAGCATGGGATGTGCCAAAAGTCATGGGACAGGATACTTGTTCCTATCCCAGTAAATATATCTAAACAGATTCCGCTTCTATCCTACTGCAGGAAAAGGAAGTGAGAGAGAGAGAGAGAGAGAGATACTTACAATATATAAAATGGTAATGAGAAAACACTTACGGGTTCTTCCGCTCCAACTTCAGCACTTTAAGCCGCCTGAAAAACAGCATGAAATGAGTTTTCTCTGTTCTTACTTTAGAAAAAAGGCTGTAAAACACAGCCGGAGTGTAAAAAGCATGTAATGCACTCGCTCACTTCAGCTGCAGGTGGATAAAATCACACTAACTGTTCTACAGGAGCTGCAGAAGAAGCTCTTCTGGAGATTTATTTAACTGTAGAGATCTGCAGTCATGAAGCTTTCTGTAGCTTTAGTCAGATCTACTGTTTTACTTTTATTAATTAATCAATTAATCAATCAACCTTTATTTCCACTCAGTAAATACATTGAGGGCAACCCTCATTTTCAATGGAGCCGAGCTTACACAAAATTAAAGAGATTAATCTTATTTATTCCTAACCTTTATTTCTTGTTTAAGTTCTTCTCTTAGTTACAGTATTTAGTGTCCCCTGATTTTTGGCATATCCCATGCTGCCCGTCACCACATTTCCATTTAGGAATGAGACGTCCCATCCATCTGCACCCACTATCCATCCTCATTCCAAATCCCATACTCCCATTTAGTTTAGTATTACTAGTATTTAACTTATTTTAATTAGTTTTTATTGTTAATATTATTATTATTATTATTATTATTATCAATATTTATTATTGTACTATTTAAAAGCTTTAGCTTAATCTTTATTGTTTTTTTTCCATTTTATTAATCTATTATCTTGTTGTTATCTTAATTTCTTATTAAATTAAAAAGTAAAGTTTTATTTTTATCTATTTTTATTTTATATTCACTGTTATTTCAACCACATTTCATGGTTATCATTTTCATGTCAATGCATTTTTTGAAAATTAGGGTTGCCCTCAATGCACTTCCGAATTGAAATAAAAGTTGATTGATTGATTGATTGATTGACTTTAGAAAGTCTACAGCTGGATTTCTGTATAGAAAAAGTGGACGGGATTTTTGAAAATCACCGCTGTCACACCATGTGGTTATCAACCCTAGTGAAAAACAGTAGATTAAAGTATACTAAGCATTATTATGCTATAGTGCACTAAAGTGTTTTCTTGTAGCCACTTTATTATTAATCAGTATATTTAAAGAGTGATAATATGGAACAACTTTTCTTGTACTTATTATACTTTAACTGTTTAAAAATAGAACAAAAGACTTACTTAAATTGTGCAAAGTGTACTTATCTGTACTAAAATTTAACTATTTTAAATACATTTAAGTAACATTTAAACAATTTTAATTCCTGGAAATCATCTTTAAGTGGAAGTAAGACAGTAAATATAGTGAGAAGATTCTGTGTTCCAGTGTGTATATCTACAGAGTGCTTAAAATGTGCCGCTGTGCTTTTAAACACAGTGTTTTTAATGGACGTGCAGCACAGATGTGAGCAGTGAATTCAGCACATACAGTCAGTGTGTAAACAGCATGGAGCAGCAGAGACAGCGTTTCTTTATTGCAGTATATACTATATGGCTTATATATCAGATTAAATAGACAATTTATGCATGTTTAAAAAGATACAAAAATGAAAATCGTAACATATTAAACCTTGAATAAAAACCATAAATTAGTCAAATTTGCTCTTCCTCCGCTGCTTCCTTCTGCTTTTCATCCCGAAACCTTCGTTCCTTTCTTCTGAGGAGAAAAGCTAAACGGCTTCAATCAAAACACAATCAGCTGGTGTACTGTAGAACATGCTGGAGTCCGTCGAGCTTTTATATGGGAAATGGCTTTCTGTGCTCCACCTTTCTTTTCCAGGAGCTCATTACCGACTAAAATGGATGAATTTGTGTTTGCATTTGAAGCAGCGCCTTCCTTTTCCATCCCATCAAATCTTTTCTTCTGGTCCTGCTGCTGTCTAATACTCAGAAAACCATTATCACACGTCCTGCTACATTACCTGCTTTATTAGATTCTGACCTGCGTGAGGCGAGGGGGTCTAACTGTGCTTTTAGCTTTAATAGGGCTGGTTTTAAAGAGAGGGATTAAGCCTAGTTCTGGACTACACAGCATTTTAAATGGAGATTTTTCATTTTAAGAAAGTTTCGTCTATGACTAGATCTAATCCCTGTCCAGAAAACCATCTGTATTGTTTATACTGAATTATTATTTTCTACATACATGTTGCTTATGAATGCATTTAATTACTGTAGGCTGTACCTGTTGCTGACAGAGATGTGCATTATGCACACAAAATGTACTTTAATTCCTGTAATATACAAGAACTGCCAATAGATTATGACTTTCTGAAAAAGACTAACTAAAGAAAAAACCTGCCTAATGCCAGACCTGGGCTATTGGGGTTTAAATTCTAAATTGTCCTTTATACTTTATTTATTTGTAATTTGTCATTTCTGAATGAGCTATAAGCAATGTCCAAAACATTAAGTGATGTTATAGGTTAAATTATAGAAAGTATACAAGAAGTATCTTGTTATTCTACACTAGCTAATACACTGGGGCAGGTGAAATATATGTTTGGGTTAAGAACTTTTTAAAACATGATTAGATAATAAGAAATTAGTTCAGATCACCAATGTCCCAAATAAGCTTCTTTAATATATTTAAGTTGCACTAAAATACATTAATTTTTAATGAGCAGTCTAGTACAAAACCCCAAATTATATTATCAACATTAACATTTTAATATTTTTACATTACAGTCATTATGGCTTTTAGTAAAATGTGTTTTAGGGAGGGAAAGGGGAAATGAGTGCACTATAGGACTCAGTGGGCGTGGCCTAAGCTTTTGTTCTTAATCGCTTTATTACTTTTCCCCTTACCTTACTTTTAGTTTTATACTTCAAGTAGTTTTGAAACCAGTACTTTTCAAACACTTTTACTTAAAGAGTGAAAAGCTTGAGTTGATACTTCAATTTCTACCGAAGTATTTTATTAAACCTTCTATACATCCTATATAAATATATATACTTTACTTTTCAGACTCTGTTTTGTATTCTTGTAGACATATTGAGACTATAATATAGTATTGTGTATCAGACATATATCAGCCAATCAAACAGCAGTTTACCCCCACCTACTGTGATTAAAAAATAAAATCTGCACACTAGTGCAGTAAAGCGTGGAAACATCCCAACTAATAATGTAGAGAAGACACTGTTTAGAGTTTAGGAATACTTAGGAATGATTGTAAAAAATTTTGCCTTTTTTGTATTAAATGTCATTAGTTTGACACTTTTGATGGAATGATTTTATTATTTTTTTATTTTTTTATTCTGAAATAGCATAAAGATGTAACCCAGTTAGAAGCAGTTGTTTAAAATGAAAATGAAACTTTTTACAATTATTTAAAAAAATAAATAAATAGAAACATCAATTTGTTGAAATCAGCCAATCACATATCTCAGAGAGTCCCACGTGCAAAACAGCATCCAATGATAATCCTCACATAGATAGAGGCGGGCCTTGATGTAGCAAATCATTGTAGAGCAGTCATTAAGCCCGGCTGTTTTAATTATCGGAAACTTCTCTGTTTGCTGGAAGAGAGAGAAAAAGCATTAATTAATGAATATTAATAATATTTAGTGAAACGCTGGGATTTAGCGTTTCTAACCTGTGGAATAATCACTACGAGCTGAACAATGGTGATAAAAACACACTTTCCTGGCTGGATATTCCACTAATCTGGAAGTGGAGGGAGAACTTTGACCCAGCTGCACCTAAAACAACGTGTAAAAACGCTGGAACAGACTCGGTGAGTTTAAAACACACTTTTATATGTGTTGTGACTGAAGTGGCAAAATAAATAAAGGTATAAACTCGCTAAAGTCAAGCTTACTTCACTAAATGTCATGCGAAGCTATGCTAAGCTGTTGAGTGTAATAGGAGCCGAGGCTAAGTTCAGTCTATTGAGTGTAATGGGAAACTAAGCTAAGCTAACGTCATTGCTTGTAATAGGAACCTAAGCTAAGCTAACGCCATTGATTGTAATGGGAAATTAAGCTAAGCTAACTCAATTGATTGTAATGAGAGCCGAGGCTAAGCTAACTCTATTGGGTTATAAGGGAAAACTAAGCTAAGCTAGTTCTTATGTGTGTAATGGAAACCAAAGCTAAGCTAACTCCATTGATTGTAATGGGCGCTGAGGCTAAGCTATAACCATTGTGTGTAATGGGAGGAGAGGCTAAACTAACTCTATTGAGTGTAATAGGAACCTATGCTAAGCTAACTCTGTTGAGTGTAATGGGAGCCGAGGCTAAGCTAATAATGTAATAATGCTAAGCTAACGTAATTGAGTGTAGTGAGCGATGAGGCTAAGCTAATTCCATGGAGTATAGTGGGAACCTATTCTGAGCTAACGCCATTGATTGTAATGGGTACCTATGCTAAGCTAACGTAATTGAGTGTAATAGGAAATTGAGCTACATTAACGCCATTTATTGTAATGTGAACCTAGAATAAGCTAACGCTATTAAATGTAATGGGAGCCGAGGCTATTGTAATGTAATTTAGTGTTATGGGAACCTATGCTAAGCTAGCGTCATTGATTGTAATGGGTGATGAGGCTAAGCTAACTCTATTGAGTGTAATAGGAACCAATGCTAAGCTAACATAATTGAGTGTAAAATGAACCAATGCTAAGCTAACATAATTGAGTGTAATATGAACCTATGATAAGCTAACATAATTAAGTGTAATATGAACCTATGCTAAGCTAACATAATTGAGTGTAATATGAACCTATGATAAGCTTACATAATTAAGTGTAATAGGAACCTATGCTAAGCTTACATAATTTAGTGTAATATGAAGCAATGCTAAGCTAACATAATTGACTGTAATGAGAGCCCAGCCTATGCTAACCTTATATGCTAATACGATCAAAATAAAATCCCAACCAGTTGTAGTGTCATAGTTAGTAATCATTGACTTTACATAACATTAAGTAATGTATTTTATTCAAAAATAAAATCATATTTATATGTACATATGTATTGAACCGCTTCAATGAGCAGCATTATCCATCTGCAGCTCATGACTTGAACCCAAAGTTAATCCTCACAAATAACAAATCACAAATATCATATCACAAATAAACAAAAAAGTTTAGATATCTGAAGCTCCTCCGCTCATAGCATCTCCCCTTCACTGCTCATTGTGTGGCTCCGGTGGAATTGTGGGATATGTTACCATTGATGGAAAGGTTGCACTTTATTAAGTATTTATAAATACTGTTTGACTCTATTTAAGCACTGTTTGCTGTAATGCTTTTGTTAAGCCACAGCCGTATGTAGAGCTGGGCGATATGGCCCAAAAAAAAAAATATGATTTTTTTTTTTAATTTTTAAGTTCGATTTAAATCAATTTTTTCCCCCTACTTAAAATCAAATTAAAGATGCTAAAGAAATGTTTAAAATAAGTTCTTATTTATTTCGTTTTCATTTAAATGTCCCCTTTGTGGTAAAAAGTGCAACCAGAAACAAGCAAAAAACAATTGTAAACAGTGAGAACATCTACTAACTTTCAGAAAGCTTTCTCCAACATAGTTTAGGTACTGACACAATGCACCCTCAAACTTAACAAATAAATAAAGAAATAAACACACCCTCAAAAAACATAGAAAGAAATAAAATGGTGTCCTTTTTGACAAAACTTACAAAATAGAAAACAAGTACAATTTAAAATGCTATTAAGAAAAGACTTTTCCCCATTTGCAATTGAGAAAATAGATTTTTATAAAAACACATCGTCCTTAAATGTAAATTCGAATTAATCGATAAATTTGATTAGTCGCCCAGCTCTAGCCGTATGTGTGTGTTTGTATATAAAAAAGTTGTTGTATGCTGTTGTCTGGGTTACTAAGAGATTGATTGTGTTTGTGTAAACAGGTGAGATTTTTGGTGGGAAATGATGGATCTCTTCAAGAACACTCTTCACACCGCTGATCTGCACACGGCCAAGCTCTTAACGGACAACCCAAGTGAACTTCCTGCATTTTCACACCTGGAAGTCTGGACCAGAGTCTGCACCAAGGTTTGTGTGTATGATATATTGTATTCTGTACTGTGTTTAGTCCATTTAGTTTCAGTTTCGCACTGCAGTTTAGTGGGAAGCGGACTGAACTCCACCCTCAGCATAAATTAGAAAAATGCTTAAAAAAAAAAAAAAAATGGGATGAGCAGTTTGGGAGGGGCACTGGGTAATGTATGGGTTTAGGGGCGGGGCAGAAGGGACAGCTGATTGGGCTGAGCAGTGTGTTTTTAATAGCAGAAATGATCACAATAAAAGCTTTTTTTTTTTTTTTTTTTTTTTAAATGTTTAGAAAGGTTATTAAAACCACATGATGTCCCTGACATTGATAAAAAAAATCTTGCCTTAAAGATTGTCAGGGGGTACATTTTGAATGAATGAATGAATGAATGAAGCTAGTTCAATTTATATAGTGCCTTTCTAGAAACCCAAGGATGCTTTACAATTTACACATATTACACAACTATTTATACTTAGCACACATCAGCACACCAGTGAAAACCGGCAGCCAATAGCGAACAGCATACTCTCAACCGGAAACAACTGTCCACCTGGAGGACTGCATAATTTTCGGTGTATTTCTGTGTTTATATCTGAATTTCGCTGTTATCCTTCAATTCCATGATTCCTTTTGTGTTTTCCACTTAGCATGTACGTAACATGTACGTATGTTTGCGTGTGGTTTATATCTGTACGTTCTGTATGTTTGCGTAATCTTAAGGCGGCTGTATTACAGCAGAACCTGAGCTTAGTGTAAAATCTGGAGCTGCTGCTGTTCATCTCGCCTCTGACACCAGAGCAAACAGCAGCGGTGCGGCTCTCCGCTGCTCAGCTGCTCCAACATCAGCCAGATTTATGGAGTAAACAGCGATCGGGCTGCAGAATCTACTGCGAGCGGCGCTAACAGAGCAATAAAACTCGAGCTTAGAGAAAAAACGCTGCTTCCTCTGTTCTCCAGCCTCCCGGGCTGATCGCTGATCCAGATCTACTGCTGCTGTTTCCACTGGAAACTGAGATGTTTTGGGGGGGGATTTATCACAGAGCAGCAAATGTTAAAACCTTACTTTACCTCCAGCACCTCAATCCACCCTGTACTTATCAGAATTTAGAGATACGCCCCGTCTGAGCGAACAGCGGCCGCCCCAGAGTCTGCAGCACTCTCGCTGCTGAACCCCCGCCGGCTATGTGCGTGGGTTCACATCAGAGCGACGAACGCGTCATCAGGGTACCAGAAAAAGTGCTTCAACCTCCATTTAGCATGTTCACATTCACACTGGTTACAGAGATGCGTAATAGGCTTATAATGACATACGACAGACAGAAAAAATATTAAATATTCTGTTTAAATAGCTTACAGTAGGCCTGGATTAAAGAAAACTCCACTTACGTTTCATTATTTGTCAAGTAATTAAAGGGTCAGTATGTAAATAAGTCATTAAAGATAGAAAATATTATATACAATATAATAATAATGCATAGAAAGTATGTATGTAAACAGTGCCATGCACTAGCCATTTAGGTGCCTTAAGCATAAATGCTTTACCAAACCAAAAATACATTTAATTTACACAGATTTCTCTCCTGAAAACTGTTTATTTGGGTGAGTAAAGTACTTCTGTTTACTTACAGTAAGCTTAGATTTACAATATTTTCAGAAACTGCAATTAGCAGTGCTTAGCGCTAGTGAATGCTGGGTGACCCAGGGTGCTATCAGCTAGAGGTTTATCCCACGTAGTTTAGCTGTTTTAACACGGCAAACATGCAGATTACAGTATGATATACTCTCCTCTGAACAATGAAAGAGCTAGCAATGCAGTTAGCGGCTAATGCTAATGCTAAAGCTAATGCTGCTGCACCCAGCCTTAGTGCTGGAGAAACTTCACTGAAAACTCACCCTTGCATGCTGTACTTCAGCGGAGTGGCTTTACTGCTCCTTAATACCTGACTGATAGAATTTATATTTAAGGAGCACCGGATTATACGATTTACTGATGATTTTTGGGGCAAAGTTAAGGATTTTAAGTGCAACATATGGTAAATATTAGACTATAAGACATGTTGAGGTATAGTAAGTTTTATAGGGGGTCATTCTTTAATTGTTATAGCTAGTTTTGTATATGTTTTGTGTGTGTATATACTAGCTAAAATCTAAATCTTTGTGGATCATTGTATGTGTCAATGCTTGCACGACTCCAGAAATGGGATGACTCATCCAGAACTACTCTCCTATCTGTAAATATAGAATTACAAATTGCTCCTGTATGATTAGTGGAGCTGCCGAAAAAAAAACGAGAAGGTGGTGTTAAAGTTATGGCTGATTGGTTTATATGCTTTCATTTAAAGGTCTAATTCCATCGTATTTTTCATTCATTTTTAAACAGTCTAGTTGTGTCTCTAGTATGAATGAAGCCATGTGAGCTATGTTTAGTGGAAAAAAAGTGCTCCGGTGTTTCTATTTAGCCCTGTTTTAGTTCACTGGATTAGTGGTCTCTGAAGAAAGACAGGATTTTGCTTTTGCTCACGAATATTCATACGTGCAAACATATCACCTCTGATTGGCTAACAGCAACAGCAATCCTAACCACAGTCAGTTTTACAGCTCTAAAACTCAAAGGACAAAATGTTTTCGGAGATACAGCCTTAGTTATTAAGATACAGCACTGAGTGCTAAGTAAAGTTAAACCTTAAACTTCATTTAACATCAGATTTGAGGCGTCGCAAAGCTGAGAAGAAACGTTATGTGAAATTCCCCCACCTCTCAATATTGATAACATTTCTTTTAGCTAAACTAATGCTACTAAACTTACTTATTTACCTCAGACTTAGTGATTTAGTGCTTGAGCAGTTTTACCATGTCGAAGCCCCAGAGTCTATATACGCTCTATATAATAAAATTTGTTGCGAACGGCGCTTGCTTTGACCAATGTTCTGTCGAGTTTTGATACCTTGTCAAACCATGCTTCCCTAGTGTATATATAAGGTCTTAGTAAAACGTAAAAATCAACTGGAGATCCTATTTAAACCTACAGTTACTTGCACAAGATGGCTAACGCTAACTAGCTCTGTAAACAGAGCTGTAAGCTCCTCCTTAGCTAGAGCTTAGCTCCTTCTGCTCCAGCCCAGCTTCAGCGCTGCCTGTGGGCGGTCCTGAGTCGAGGTTGGCGAGGCCATGAGCTCACTGGTTGACGTAGACAACAGAGCTTTTCCTGATCGACTTGTTTTTCTGAGGATTTTCTTTTACTAGCTACTGCACACATTGGGGTCTGAAGAACAGTTTTTTGTGTCCAGCATGCATTTACAACTTAGAAACCTGTAGTATTTCACAAAAATTAGGGATGCACCGATACCACTTTTTCCTTACCGATACTGGCTTTTCTGGTATCGGCCGATACCGATGCCAACTGTTTTATCCTGAATAAGATATAATACCCTGATTGGCTGCTCTGCTGTTTCCACCTTTTTGTTTAAAGGTCTGTTAAGATGATTGGATGCAGTAGATAACGATTGACAAGGAGCTCCTGTTATCGATATAAAATTATTCAGTTGAACAGTAATGAGCAAAATATGGTAAAAACTAGGAAAATTGGCGCATTTCAGATTTTCTATTTTTATTTTTTATTACAAGATATATATGTGCAGTGTTTCTTTAAGAGACCACTCCCCCCAACCTTCTAGAGTCTCTGGTTACTCCCGCATTCAAAAACCCGGCAATGGTATCGGCCGATACTGATACTGTGTCTAAATGGCAGTATCGGTGCCGATATCGATACGGTATCGATGCAACCCTAAAAATGTTTGTTAAAGCACATTTAAATCATTTGAATTCACTTTTCTAATGATGCTGTCTTTCTCTACGCCTGATATAAATGTTTCTACATGGCCAAGTCACCATATTCGCCTCTCTGTGTGCAGAAAGCGCTAATACGCTGGCTACATAAAGCTAACATGAAAGGAGGTTCTGCTCGGCAGAAAGTAAATGTTTCCAGAAACAAAGAGTCTGTAATTAAACCCTGTTGGGGTTTCTCTTTGGCGCTCGGAGCGATGGTGCCGCAGAGCAGCGAAGTTCATAAAATGGAGCCGAAATAAAAGGATATATTTCTAAAGTAACGCAGCCGGAAGATGTGTGGGGTCATTACGTGCAATCGAGCACTGAAGGGAACGGCACCTAATGATAGCATTTAATGATCGGCTAAAGATCAAACGTGCTTTTAGCACACGGCACCCTCTGATAGAGCTCTGAAAGGAGCGGAGAACAAAGCGTGAGGTAAATGAGTGAGGGCGAGGGCGCCGGTTCCGGTCTTGGTAATGAGCCCCGGAGAGCAGAATCCAAGGCCCGGTTCTCTGTCTGGACTCTGAGTGATGAGGCAGGGAGCTGCTGATGGAGGTGTGAATATACTGTAGAGTTTTATTCGTTGGTGTTGCACAATGCTGGAGGGATTAGAGTAGAGCTGGGCGATATGGGAAAAAATCTTATCACGATATAGTTTTCCATATCAGTCGATATCGATATGTATCACGATATAAATCAAATCACTTTGTGTCACACTTAAAGGTTTGTTTTTATTAGTGAGAGAATAAGGGAGTGATGGAAGTTTTATCACAATATTTTTTTCTGTATCTCCATAATTATTAGGGCTGGCCCGAATAGCATTTTTTGAGCTCCGGATATTTGGCAGTAATTGGTAGCGAATATTCCAATATTAGTTTTTAAAAAAAACAAATTAATCATGAACGCGAGCTTGAACGTCAGCCTGACTCAGGCGCTGCATGAACTCGGGCTTTTTTCCAATTTTTTCCAATTTTCCATGACTGAAAAAAAAACTTGGGCTATAAGCTCAATATTAAATATTTCGTTTGTTTAGAAATTATTTTATATTCTTAAACCATGTTAAATTATATTAGATTAGTAGGGCTGGCCCGAATAGCGTTTTTTGAGCTCAGAATATTGGGCACTGATTGGCAGCCAATATTGGAATATTTGTTTTTAAAAAGACGGATTAAAAACTGATTAAAGTAAAACAAAAATTGCAACTCGGCCCCTTTAATTCACCACAAAGTTTTCCAAGACCCAGCCGGAAAAAAAAAAGATTTCCCACCTTTTCCTCAGCTGGGTCGGGCTCAAAAAATGATTTGTGATAGGCTGTTTTTTGGTTTGTTTGTTTAAGCACTTAGGCTTTTGTACTGCTGCAGTGCAATATTTAGATTTTATATTCTGAAATTCGTTAGGTTTTATTTCTTTTAGCATTTTGAACTTTTTTTCCAATTTCAAATTTATTTTTTTCTGTTCGTTATGTTCTATCGGTCCTTGCGTTTTTTGTAGTTGAAGTTGAATTTAATATTGAAGTTCAATATTTCTAATTTATATTTTGAAATTCGTTAGATTATATTTATTATTGTATTTTGAGCTCACTTTAGTTGGTTATTTTCCAAATTCATATCTATTTTTCTGTTATTATTAAATGTTATTAGCTTATTAGCTTAGCTTGTCATTTAGCATACAGAACTTCTCACGGATTTTTAATGAATGTTGATTTATTAATTTAAAAGCTGTACCTTATTAAAAGTATTTTAAGCCAGACAGACACTGTGTGATTTTTTAATGAGTTTATCTGCACTTTTAAATGGTTTGTCCTGTAGGAAACGCACACGATTTGTATGCTGACACTGTTGTCTGACTGAGGAGCTGCTTTCCGTCAAATGCAGCCTGTAGGCAGGAAAAAATCCAGCCAGAACCGACCATATCATGAGCCAGTTTTAAAGCCAGTAATTTAGTAGAGCATTAAACTACAAATCTGAGATGTACCTGCTGTACTTCTTAATCTCTGCCCCCAAAACGGTCCATTAACTTGCTTGACAGACGCGTCAAATCCCCCGCGAGCACGCGCGGCGCACAGCGCACCGATTAATTCATGCGTTGAGCTTTAAACGCGCAGCTGAGCTGTAATTGGGGAAATATCACAAAAATCACAGTGTGATTTGTTACATTAAAAAAAAGACCATTTTCTTCCGCCTAATCTGAGAGGAAAGCGGTGTTCTCGACCGGCCCGAGTTCATGCAGCGCCTGAGTCAGGCTGGCGTTCAAGCTCGGGTTCGGGCTCGCGTTCAGGCAGATAATCTAAATGATAAATGATTTTGTGTTTTTGCACTTGGGCCATAAGCTCAATATTAAAAAGTTCGTTTGTTTAGAAATTATTTTATATCCTTAAACCATGTTAAATTATATTAGATTAGAGGAAAGTCATTTAGACATCATTCTTAAGGTGTTTTTGTCCTGTTACCGCTCCGCAAAAAAACCTCTTCCTTTAATCCGCGCCCCACATACACATTTTTGCAGCACCTGCCCCGAGGTCCTAATATAAATTGAATTAATTACATTTAGTGCTTAAAATTTACTTAAAATTTATTTAAAACGTGCTGAACAGTGCGGCCGTTTATTCCCAAAGTACAAACACTATGTTTGTTTGCGTGTGTCGGGCCATACTCCACTATTCTTTAGGGTTTTTTGTTGCATGCATGAGAATAACTATTACAATTTTCTTAACTATTTATTAATTTGCTCCAGCGTCTTCTGGATTGATTACACGTTGTGTTTTCGTTGTTTGCCGCGCCACTTAGACGGAAATGGAAATGAATGTTTATCGAATTCTATTGCACAGGCTTATCATCGTCATCGAGGGAAAAATTATCGCGAAACAAATCGATATCGTTATATCGCCCAGCACTAGATTAGAGTAAAGTGTGTGGTGAAGAGATTGGAAAGGAGAAGACTGAAGTGAATGGTGGGATTGTTAGCTAGCACTGTTAGTTAGCATACTGTTTGATTAGCATTGGTTAATTTTTCAGTGGAAAATGTTTTTACACCTAAAAAATCATGATCAGAGTGTGAATCAAGGTTGATGTGGGTTACATTTGTATTCTGTATGTATAATTTGGTTAGTTTTGACCAGTTTGTCCAAACAATTAAACAACTTTACTACATCCTGTCATCATCTACGTCAGTGAAGTCTCCTTATACTAACAATGATTTTCAATATAGGTCTTTAATGATTCAATACAGGTTTTTGATGATTCCATCTAGGGCTTTATTTATTCAGTATAGGCTTTAATTGTTCAATACAGGGCTTTGTTTATTTGATATAAGGCTTTAATTATTCGATACTGGGCTTCAATTAAGCAATACAGGGCTTAGATTATTCAATTTATGGCTTTAATGATTCAATGTAGGGCTTCGCTTATTTGATATAGGGCTTTGATTATTGAATATAGGTTTTTGTTTATTCAATATGTGGCTTTTATTATTTAATTTTGGGTTTTGATTACTCGATTATAGGGCTTTGTTTATTCAATATAGGACTTTATTTATTCGATAGGGCTTTCATGATTCGATACATGGATTTGTTTATTTAATTTAGGGCTTTGATTATTTAATATAGGGCTTTGATAATTCGATATAGACCTTCATTTATTCGCTATAGGGCTTTGATAATTCGATATAGACCTTCATTTATTCGCTATAGGGCTTTGTTTATTCGCTATAGGCCTTTGATTCGATATAGGCCTTTGATTCGATATAGGCCTTTGATTCGATATAGGCCTTTGATTCGATATAGGGCTTTGATTAGATATTTGCCTTTGATTTGATAGGCCTTTGATTCTATATAGGCTTTTGATTCTATATAGGGCTTTGATGATTTGATATAGACCTTCATTTATTCGCTATAGGGCTTTGATTCGATATAGGCCTTTGATTCGATATAGGCCTTTGATTAGATATTTGCCTTTGATTTGATAGGCCTTTGATTCTATATAGGCTTTTGATTCTATATAGGGCTTTGATGATTTGATAAAGGCTTTTGATTCGATAGTTCTTTGATTATTTGATATAGGCCTTTGATTTGATTTAGTCCTTTGATGATTCAATATAGGGCTTTGATTATTTAAGATAGGGCCTTGTTTATGTGATAAAAGCCTTTGATTATTTGATAAGCCTTTAATTATTCTATATAGGGGTTTAATGATTTGATACAGGGCTTTGATTATTCGATACAGGCATTTGTTTATTAGACACAGGGCTTTTATTGATTTGATATAAGGCCTTATTTATTCAATATAGCCATTTGATTATTCTATACTGTTCTTCGATCATTCGATATAGGGCTTTGAGAGATTTTGAGAGAGATGCCATTACTCTGAGGCAATGAGTTTCTTACCTCTAAGCTAAACTGAAAGGCTTATTTAAATGTACTGTATGAGAAATGTATCTAGTAGTAAAAGAGGAATAAAACCCCAACGATTCTCAGTAAAACAGGAGACACCTTAAAGTTCCACCTTAAAAACAAAGAATCCTTTGCATTAATGAAGAATCATTCTACCCAATTTATGATTTCACGCTCTTTTGTCTTAATTAGTGTAAACCACACAATGCGGAACACGTCAAGGACAGTAACGATGCAACGCACCTGGAAAACACGGCCTGATCATCAGAGTGTCTCTCGCCTCGCTGAACAATCACACGCTTTTATTATTTCAAGGTTGTTCTCTCGGCAGGAAAACGCCTGCACTTTAAATCAGTGTTGTACTTAGTAAAAGCACAGTTTCCCTAATCAAAGCGCATATTTACACACCCAGCCTCAGTCTGGTAAATTAATTACAGAATGACATTTGCTTTCGGCAATCAGAGATATTCGGATTTCGCGACGCCGTAATCCAGGAAACGGGAGATTTCTCTGTAGCGGCAGGAGCTCCGGCGTCGGTGCACGTACCCACGCGTTCCTAATCATTAGGCAGTGCTAAGAGCTGTTCCTTTTGTTCCTGGTGATGATATGTAGACTAGGCTTCAGGCGCATTGCTTAAAGTAATTGAACAGCATTGCTGCACTAATTAGAGGTAGACCCTAATTATGAACGTGCCCTAATGAGAGATCCTCCCCAGGCCTGCTATTAAGTCTTTTCACTGTTTGAGACGTGCTAATAATCCCTAATATTCCCTCCGTATACTGTATATATATATTAGGGGTGTACTATACCGTATCGTTCACGATAATACCGGTATAATTTTTAAAACGGTACAAAAAAATAAATATCGCGATATTAGCGGTATTCTGCGTTGTTTACGTATGTACGTCATACAGTTACGCGTGTGGCGTACGTTCATTACGTGGGGCGTTTGGACACAGCAACAAGTATGTCAGAAAGCGGCTCTGCTGTGGAGAAGCCCGTTCGGAATAGGAGAGCCAGTTAAGTAGTGTGGCAGTGATTTGGTGACAAAATATCTGATACACACTGTAATATGTAAGGTATGTCCGAAGCGCATAATATCAAAACAGAAACACCCAGTTCAGTACGAGGAAAGCCAAGAAAGTCGCGGAGTGACTGCAGTGGCCAGTGTGAGTAACGCTACTCCAAGCAGACAAGTCTACGCTGATTCAGCACAACATCGCCACAGCTTTGGAAATATACACTCCCTATGACAGAAAGAGCAAACGCTGGAAATAAATTACTGAATTATCGCATTTTGTTTAGCTATAGGATATGATTTGTTTAGGATATGATGCCAATTTAAACTGTTGAGAAGAAAGGCTTTACCAAACGCAGCCAAACACAAAGGTACCGAGCAAGTAATGAAAAATAGTGGACATATTACTTCAGCGATGTGAAATTCGTAATCCTACCGTTTCTAAAAACTGCAGAGTCATCGCTGTGCGGTTAGATATATTGTTAAACAATAATGTGCGCTTCTGTTTCCTTCACGTTTGAACTTTAGAGTCCTTATTTCAGTCAGAAACTCGCGTTTAAGTTTAATCCACTGTCTGAGTTTCTCCGTGGCTCTGCGGCTATCAACGCTTGAGCTTGTAAACAATGTTTTGAATCACGGATCATTGACTTGTGAATAGATTCACTCAGTGAGTCGACTCCTCACTCAACCCAAAGCGTCTGAAAATCAAACAGATCACATGATAATTCCCTATATCCGTGGAGTTAAATGTTCAAAATTTCTTGCATATATATATATATATATATATATATATATATATATATATATATATATATATATATATATATATATATTTGTCATCTGTATGTTTAGTTTATATTTGTTCTTCTGTTGACTTTGAAGCTTTAGAATATTTTAGTATAATTTGTTGCAGGTAAAATTTTAAATCATGCAAATTTTTTTTTAAGGAGTTTGTGATATTTGTTACATTAGAGTCTTGAAAAGGCAAAAAAAAGTAATATTTAAGTGTGAAATGCATTTATACTAAATAAAGCTTAGACATAATTTTTTTTTCTGCAATACTGTTTTCTTGAAATTAATAAAATATCTTTGTTATATCGTCAAAAATATCGTTATCGCGATATTTCCCTGAAATATCGTGATATTATTTTAGGGCCATATCGCCCACCCCTAATATATATATATATATATATATATATACAGCTCTTACCAAATTGAAAACCTCTGGAATATAATCAAGAGGAAGATGGATGATCACAAACCATCAAACCACCAAACTGAACTAAGCATGAGATTTTATATTTGTGTACCAGGAATGTAAAGCATAAAGTATCCAAAAGAAAAGCAGTGTGTAAGACTGGTGGAAGAGAACATGATGCCATAATGCATGAAAAAAAACTTTGACTAAAAACCAACCAGGTTTTCCACCAAATATTGATTTCTGAACACTTAAAACGTTATGAATATGAAGTTTTGAAAGCTGCATCATTTTTGTTATTTCAGTCATTTCTCATTTTCTGTAAATAATTGCTCTAAATTACAATATTTTTATTTACCAGGAAGGAGTGAAAATAGGGCCTTATGTCTCCCAAATTCCAAATAAAAAGCATTTATTTACAGAAAATGTATAGAAATGGTCAAAATACCAAAAAAGATGCAGTTCTTTCAGATCTCAAGTAATTTAAAGAACAAGTTTACAAGACATTCATTTAGAAACAACAATACTAATGTCATAGGAGTTCAGAAATCAATTTTCAATTGATGTTTAGGTGAAAATATTCAATTTTGCTTATTCAATTGAGAAATAAAAGTAGTACTAATCCAACCAGCATAGTGTCATCAATCTGTTATCGAAATTCAGCGATTTACTCAGCTCAGAAAAGTGTTAGCATCATCAGTTAGCCATTAGCCATAATTGCTAATCCACCATTTTTGGTTTCATAATAAAAGCCTCAGGGCAGATAATATAAATTGAAAGATGTATACTAATATCAACCACTCTATTGACTAAAATAATAAGGAGCACCAATTTCTCTTTTATTTGGATTTTATTTATTTTAAATTTACTAAGAAACTTTTGAACACAAAATTGTCAAATATCTAAATTCTGTTAATATTATCTATGATTTAATTGAATTGTTATTGTCTCTAAACTATTCTAATTTATGTTTTGGGTTAAAAGAATTAAAGGACACTCGTTTCGTTAAAATATTTTCCATTAAATTATTTTTCCGTACAGTTAAAAAGGTGGTTCTGGCTAATTTTTATGAAATTAAAATTGTTTTCTTGGCTAATAGTGCAGAAAATAAAATCCATTAAAATAAATAAAATGATTATATTAAATTCTATATAAAAAAAGAAAACATCAGTTATATCAGTGACCATATCAGTTAATCTTTTATTTTAATATAACTAATCATTTATCGCAACAACCTATGGGATGATAGACCTATTTTTTAAAAATAAAAATTAACACGTGATTGTGAACACTATTCTCGTCTAAAATACATCCTGCCATGCTCCTCTTCCATCCATCATGTATTGTGAAGGATTGTGAAGGACTGACGTGTCAGCAGGACATCCAGGCTCAGTTTGTCCATTTCTCCTGTCTGCTTTAAAGACATCAGCATGGCACCTGTCCTGAAGAACATACGACAAGATAGCAGCTGACTGACACATCTGTCCTTCTAAAAAGGAGAAACGGACTGAATCTGAGAATAGAAACGTACTCAACACTGCAGCCTGAAGTCTAGGCCTCAGCGCAGATACAGTAATTGGATAATTGGGTGAAAATTGTGGGAAAAAAGTATGTTGAGAAGAATACCAAAATCCAAATAAAAATATTCTCATTTAGAGCATTTATTTGCAGAAAATGAGAAATGACTGAAATACCAAAAAAGATGCAGAGCTTTCAGACCTCAAATAATGCAAAGAAAACAAGTTCATATTCATAAAGGTTAAAGAGTTCAGAAATATTCAATATTTGGTGGAATAGCCAAGTATTCTGGAGCGTTTTATTTCTTGTTTTCTTATTTATGTTCATTCAGTCTAGTTTTCATAGTTTTGTTGTCTTTGTTCATGTCTTTGTCGTTTAGTTTTCCTAGTTTTGTTTATTTATTTTGCGTTTACCCGTGTTCGATTTCGTGTATTTAAATAATGGGTGTGCGAATACTTTTGTCAATGCACAGTAGTCTATATTCCTCTTAGCGGTTGCTGTAGCGCCCCCTTGTGGTGGGATTGTGTTTATAATGGAGCTTGGATGTACAGTGCAATAGGAAATGCATGAAAATAAATTTTTAAATGCAATGGAAACTACTCCTGAAACCCATTATGTGTAGCTTTTTAGTAGTTTTAGTGTGAAGTACGTTCAGGCCTGATGCTTCTCTGAAGGTTGTCTATTAAAGGTACTGTAGCACAGGTCAGTGGTTTTCCTATGGAGCAGTTAGACCCGTCACAATAAATATTTTCTTTCAAACTATATGTTGTCCTAGAACTTACTGGGATAAACGATATTGTTGGCAGTTTTAAGACCATCAAATGGCACTAATATAATGATAACATATCGCAACAAAAGAATTGCACCCCTTTAAAGACAATAATCTTTCCATTCCTGTTATAGTTTCCAGCTTAAACCAAAGTAGGTTATAGTCATAAATAATGTAAATATAGACATTGAGAAGTGCGGAGGCAGGGGAACCATGGGTCCGCCCAACACCATGACGTGCAGCCCCGGTCTGTCCCAGCTGGCCCGCGTTGGACCAGCATAAAGACTTTGCCTCAGCCTTTACTCAAGAGATACGCTGACGGTAAATTGAAGGGTGAGGCAACATGAACCTAAGAGACACTAAATTTAAGCAACTAGAGCCGCACTGGGCCGTTACTGTGTTTCTTTAAGTTTGTTTTGGGTGTTGATTTTTCCATTTTTTCCTAATTTAGGTAAGTTTTGAGTTAATTTACTCCCTGTGTGTCTCTGTGCTTCTGCGCTACCGGGTCACGCCCACAGTCACAATATATGTAAGTGCAATAAGTGCACAATATAATTGGACTTATATACTGTAAACTAACCATATAGTGTTACCTTAGAGAATGGCTGGCATGGGAATGACCATACCTGTATAGGTTGTGAGGTGTTATCATATATCATATCAGTAAGGTTGGCTAGATTATCACCAGCCAGTGTGGTTAGGGTTAGGCCAGGTAATTTATGTGATATAATCTCACCTGATTTGTTAACTGGGCAAAATTTCTTTAAAGCCCTATCCAGACGTTCCTATCCGGATTATTTTCTCAGGGGGACGTCTGTGAAAAATATTTCACACTTCTACTCTTCAGTGATAAAACTTCTGCATCCAGACTGCAATTAAAAAAACAGGAGGACCAGTGAGTTTTTAGGCTTTAGTTTTTCTTGGTCATGTGACATCATCACAGCGTTCAGTAGCTCCTCCATTTCCACTCGCTGTTGTGTTTAGTTTACGTGGATCTCTGTGGAAATGCTCAATCGCCCGAAGTGTAATTACGGCGCGCGGCAGTGGACAAATAGCTATATTATTAAACATGAGGAGAAGAAACTCAGAGATGTGCGTCTGAACGGGAATAAAACTACCGGAGGACAATGGAGTTCAGAGAATATTTTTCCTAATTCAGGTACATTTTGAGTTCATTTACTCCCTGTGTCTTTTTGTGAGTCTGCGCTACCGGGTTACATCCATAGTCACAATATATGTAAGTGCAATAAGTGCACAATATAAATGCATTTTGTAAGTGCAAACACAGTGGGCGATATCACGATTATTATAATAATTGAGGTTATGTTAATTTATTGAACGATTAGTCGATAATGTGATTATCGTGACAGGCCTAGGAGCAGTACTTTTTTATTTTAATTTAAATAAGCACAGGAACTTCTTTCAAACTCCAGACTCTACATCCTTTTTACAGAATCATAAAGTTGAGAGAGCTTTGAGTAACTTTGACATAATTGCCATTTGTAAAAACGAAGATCCGCAAAGAGCTGCAGTAATTCGCTCTTACACCGTTTAAGTCCAATCCATTTCTCTCATCTTCTTCTTCTCCCGCGTTCATCTCCGGACGTCTGCGTGGGACGGCTCCCCTCATAAACCCACTTTCTCTAAAATTGGCTGCTTCATAAAAATGTAATAACCTTGTTTTTTAGAAGTGGCAGTGAAATTGGTCCAGCGGAGAGAAAACAGACCATTTCGCTCTGTTTTCCTCATCGCACCCTAATAAAAAATTTAATTTAATTACATCCGACTTGATGAGAGCGGTGGACGTTTGGGGCGTAATTTGTTGGGTCGAGCTTTATTATTGTAACGGTGCTGTTAAAATCTATCAGAGGAACAGCGGAATAAAATCAAGCCTGATAAACTCAACTCTCCTCCTCTACTGCTGCTTAATGAGAACACATTTACATTTAATTGGACTTATGTACTGCAAACTAACCATATAGTGTTACCTCAGAGAGTGGCTGGCATGGGATTGACCATACCTGTATAGGTTGTGAGGTGTTATCATATCAGTAAGGTTGGCTAGATTAACACCAGCCAGTGTGGTTACTCCTGCATCCGGACTGCAATTGTAAAAATAGGAGGACCAGTGAGTTTTTAGGCTTTAGTTTTTCTCGGTCACATGACTTCATCGCGGCGTTCAGTAGCTCCTCCATTTCCACTCGCTGTTGTTTTTTTTTTTGTTTTTTTTTTACTTTTTTTTTAACTCTCTGTGGAAACGCAACAGAGTAATTACGGTGCGCGGCATTGGACAAATATCTATTTTATTAAACGTGAGGAGACGAAACTCAGAGATGTGCGTCCGGACAGGACTAAAATTACCGGAGGAGCACGGAGTTCAGAGAAAAACAGTAGATAATTCAGCCTGTAATTTATTTATCAGAAAATACACGTACATGATCGTTCTGGACTGGAATAAAATCACAGAGGATAAAAAAAAAACATAAAAGAGAAAATTACCCAGAACCCCCTGAGAAACTAATCCAGTCCAGATAGAGCTTTAATGTGTTGAAAAGGCTATGTCTAGTTTTCAGCAATCTCTCACCAAGAGGTGCACTACCCAAAAGTGTACACTTCGAAAGGTTTATGTTGCAGCGAAGGAAGGAAGCCATATTATGCCTCCTTGTGGTAATATCTAGTGTCTAATCAGACCCCACATTTATTATGTCATTTATATCTGCCTGAGACAGAACTACACCAGTTTATCAGCAATAATTATTTCCTTTTTTTCATTGTTTGTAATTTAAAACTGAATAAAGTTTATTCTTCTATGCTTCTTAAGAGCTTTCTCAGGCCCAGACCCTTCTCTCCCATCAGCGTCTCGGAGAAAAGATTAATATAATCTACAGAAGTGATGCAGACCGGTACAATATGAATAATTGTATCACTCCTGGATTAAAAAGATAATAAACAATGGTGTCGTTCAAAATATGCTTTGCATTTATTACAACAGATTATGAGAGAGAGAGAGAGAGAGAGAGAGAGATGGGATGAGAAAAGAATGGAAAAAAGTATTTATTATTTTGTAATGCTTTATCAATATTATTATAGTCCTGCCAAATAAAGCTTCTTGAGAATAAAGCATCTTATAAAGAGAGAGGAGAGGGAGCGAGAGAAAGAAAGACGGAGAGAGAGATTGGGAAAGAGAATGTGAGTCAGGGAGAGAGACTTGAAGGAAAAGAGGGAGTTGGAGAAAGAGAGAGATTTAAAGAGAAATAGATGGAGAGATGGAGGGAGTGGGAAAGAGCGAGAGAGAGTCACATAGAGAGCAAGAGAGACTGACTGGAAGATCAGGGATCAGGGAAGCAAGGGATGGAAGGAGAGAAAGTGAGGAAGAGAGTGTGTGGGAAAGAAATAGGGAAAGAGATGGAGAAGGGAAAGTGTGTCAGGGAGAGTGTCTTGGAGAGGGAGAGAGAGAAAAGGAGAGTGAGGGGAAAGAGGGTTAGAGAGAAAGAGATTGAGAAAGTGAGAGAGAGGGAGAGAGAGAGGAAAAGCGAGAGAAAGAAGGAGGAACAGAGTGGGAAAGAGAGTAAGTCATGAGGAGAGACTTGGAGAGAAAGGGGGAGTTTAAAAAGAGAGATTTGGAGAGAAATTGGGCTAGAGATGGAGGGATTGGAAAAGGATAGAGAGTCAAAGAGCAAGAGACTGACTGGGAAGGAGGGAAAGTAGAAACGAGAGTGAAAGAAGGAGGGAGAGAGTGGGAAAGTGTGAATTAGGGAGAGAGACTTGGAGAGAGATTTAGTGGGGAAGAGAGAGAGAGAGAGAGAGTATGTTAGGGTGAGATACTTAGAGAAAAAGAGGTAGTGGGAGAGAGGGAAAGTGAGGGATAGAGGGAAATAAATTGAGGGAGAGAGAGTGAGAGAAAGGTTTAGAGAGAGAGGGAGAAAGATGAAGTGGGGAAAGAAAGAGTGGGGAAAAAAGTGTCAGAGAAAGAGAGGGGGAAAATGGGAGAGAGAGTATGGGAAAGCAAGAAAAAGAAAGAGGGAGAGAGAGGGAAAGCGAGAAAAAGAGTAAGAGAGAAACTTGGAGAGAAAAGGAGAGAGGGATAGAGGGAAAGAAAGTGGAGGAGGGATAGAGAGACACTGATTTGGAGGGAGGGAGGGAGAGAGAGACTTGGAGAAAAAGAGGGAGTGGGAGAGAGGGAAAGTGAGGGATAGAGGGAAATAAATTGAGGGAGAGAGAGAGGGTTAGAGAGAGAAAGAGAGGAAGTGGGAAAAAGAGAGTAGGGGAAAAAAGTGTCAGAGAAAGAGAGAGAGACTGACTTGGAGAGACAGTGAGGGAGAGGGAAAGTGGGGGAGAGAGTATGGGAAAGCAAGAAAAAGAAAGAGGGAGAGAGAGGGAAAGCGAGAAAAAGAGTAAGAGAGTGGGAAAGAAAACCAGGAAGAGAGAGACTTGGAGAGAAAGGGATAGAGTGAAAGAAAGTGGTTGAGAGAGTGTGTGGGAAAGCAAGAGGAAAAAGGGAGAGTGGGAAAGAGAAAATCAGGGGGGGAGAGAATTGAAGAGAGAAAAAAGAGAGATGGAGGGATAGAGAGACACTGATTTGGAGGGAGGGAGAGAGAGGGACATGGAGAGAAAAAAAAGAGGGATAGAGGGGAAGAAAGTGAGGGAGGGAGGGAGGGAGGGAGGGAGAGACATGGAGAGAAAAAAGAGGGGAAGAAAGTGAGGGAGGGAGGGAGGGAGAGACATGGAGAGAAAAAAAGAGGGATAGAGGGGAAGAAAGTGAGGGAGGATAGAGAGACACTGATTTGGAGGGAGGGAGAGAGGGACATGGAGAGAAAAAAAGAGGGATAGAGGGGAAGAAAGTGAGTGAGGGAGGGAGGGAGAGACATGGAGAGAAAAAAGAGGGACAGAGGGGAAGAAAGTGAGGGAGGGAGGGAGAGACATGGAGAGAAAAAAGAGGGATAGAGGGGAAGAAAGTGAGGGAGGATAGAGAGACACTGATTTGGAGGGAGGGAGAGAGGGACATGGAGAGAAAAAAAGAGGGATAGAGGGGAAGAAAGTGAGGGAGGGAGGGAGGGAGAAAGAGTGAATTGAAGAGAGGGAGGGAGGGAGAGTGATTTGGAGGGAGAGAGGGAGAGAGGGAGGATAAACGAGAGCGGTTAAGCTGGCCTACAGCAGTGAGGCTGATGATGATGAAGCTGAGAGTGAAGCTGCCTGTATACATCCTCCATATGCTTCTCTGTTCTGCTCATTAAACCACCACTGGGGTGTGTGTGTGTGTGTCTGTGTGTGTGTGTCTGTGTGTGTGTGTGTGTGTCTGTGTGTGTGTGTGTCTGTGTGTGTGTGTGTCTGTGTGTGTGTGTACGCTTCACAGAAATGGACGGGATTATTTTCTCAGGGGTTCGTCTGTGTAAAATATTTCACTCTTCTACTTAGTGATAAAACTCCTGCATCCGGACTGCAGTTGAAAAAACAAAAAAACAGGAGGACCAGTGAGTTTTTAAGCTTGCTCAGTCACATGACATCACATTCAGTAGCTCCTCCATTTCCACTCACTGTTGTGTGTTTTTACCGTGAATCTCCGTGGAAAGAGAGAGAAAGAGAGAGATACAATCTTGAGAGTCTGAAAGAAAATAATGTAAAAAAGGTTGGCTTTTTTAACTATTTATTGCACCAAAACGTTAATCAAAAGTGTCATGGTTTGTGCCATTAAAAAAAAAAAAAAAAAAGAGATTGCTTTTTTACATGTATATTGAAAGGACAATTGCTAAGTCTTGCTGTCTGTGGTCAGTTGTTTTGCTTTTTTTGCTTTTTTCGAACTAGTCTCTTGATTTTCTAAAAAATCAGGACAAAGTCAAGGTCTTGACGCAAGCTTGAGACCCTGAAAGTGTATAATTATCTAAAAAGTGTGGGCTTTTTAACTATTTTTGGCCCCAAAAGGAGAGACTGCAATTGAAAAAACAGGAGGACCAGTGAGTTTTAGTTTTTAGGCTTTCTCTGTCACATGACATCGTAGTTCAGTAGCTCCTCCATTTCCACTCTCTGTTGTGTTTATGTGAATCTCCGTGGAAACGTGCTGCGCCAAAAGTGTACAAATAGCTGTTTTATTAAACGCGAGGAGATGAAGCTCAGAGATGTGGGTCCGGACGGGACTAAAATTACCGGAGGAGCACATTTAGAGTTCAGAGAAAAACAGTAGATAATTCAGCCTGTAACTTTATCAGAGGACGTCTGAGAAAAACATGCACATGATCGTTCTGGACAGGAATAAAATCACAGAGAATAAAAACCCCCATAAAAGAGAAAATTACCCAAAGACCCCCTGAGAAACTAATCCTGTCTGAATAGGGGTTATGAGATTAACAATATCATTGAATTATGTTCAATCATAGTGTGTCTCACTATTACTACTATTAACTTTTTGATATGTTATTTTTTCCTGTATCTAAAAAACCTTTTTGTACATTCGCCTCGTCTCATTCCTACCCTCATACATTTCCTTTTAGTCCTTATGAATGCAGCCTCAGTAACACACACACACACACACACACTGAAATCTTCCTGTGCTGGTGGAGGTGGTGAGGGAGGAGGGTGTGACAAACCTGCAGGTTGGAGAGAGATGATAGGGTTTCTCAGACTCTTTGATATATTGAGTTTTTTCTGCTCTTTTTGAAGCTCTTTCTCTCTCTCTCTCTCTGTGAGTGTGTGTGTGTTTGTGTTTGTGTGTGTTTGTGTGTGTTTGTGTGTGTTTGTGTGTGTTTGTGTGTGTTTGTGTGTGTTTGTGTGTGTTTGTGTGTGTTTGTGTGTGTTTGTGTGTGTTTGTGTGTGTTTGTGTGTGTGTGTGTGTGTGTCAGCACAGGCTTAAAACTCACACACAAATATACACACAGAAAAGTGAGATATCTGTATTAAACTCCAACTCCTGAGAAACTAAAACGCTGATTCTGCAGAGGCCAAACCCAGATGAAGAGACGAGGAGAGGAAAAGAGAGAAAATAAAAGAAGAAAAAGTTAAAAATGTAATTAAAATTAATAAAACGTGATTAGTGCTGGGCGATATGGGAAAAATCATATATCACGATATGTGATATAATTATTATAAATATTATTTTACGATAACAATATATATCATGATATATCACATTTGAGTATGTTTTCAGTTTTTTCAACTTTATTTCAAAGTGACTTTAAACCAAACTTTCACAAATGAGAATTACTACCTTTTAGTGCAGCAATATATATGTGAAATATATCAAATGAGAACAGATGAGGTAGATGCAGTAACGTAACGTCACATCGCAAAACCACATTATGAAGCTTTTCTTTGCAAAGATTACTTTATTATCACTTATATAAACCGAGTTTATGCAAAGTTTCCACGCCAATACATTTCATCATAGCCTACTTTATATATTTGCATGAATAATTTATGAAATTACTGTAGAGACGATAGAAGGTAAATAGCATGATAAACACTTTTCTATTGTCCCAACGATATTTATCGTCATATCGCACAGCACTACATGTGATTAAGAGTAAATAATAATAATGTTAAAGAAGGAAATCTATTGTGAAATGGACCTTTTTTGTCAAAAAGCCTACCTCCGTTTTTTCCCCTAGCATTAATACACAGAATATACAGTGATTTTATCCAATGCTCTCAACAGGCATATAATGTTAGCTATAGGGGCATAGCATTACCCATGCCAAAAAATTGTTTTATCTGTTTTGGGTAAAGATCTCCGATATGGCGTTAAAATAATATCACGATTATTATTTCCTGGTATTTTCACGATAATAATACTCTTGCTAATATGATAAAACACTGAGCAATAAAAAATATATATTTCAAGAATACACTACTGCAACAAAAATGAAATTTACATTTTATTATTGATGCATACGATATGATATGGCACACCCCTAACTGAGATATTAAATAATGCAAGATTTTGATCAGATTTGTAACAGAAGTCAATGATCCAGAATGTCGTGATACTAATAATGCACTCAAATAGTCAGTTGTGGGAAAATTGTGCTTTTCTAGCTAGTCTTGAGACCCTGAAAGTAAATAGTTACCTCAAAAATGTTGTCTTTTTAACTATTTATGGCCCTAAAACCTTGATAAAACTCAACACGAAGGTTTGCGCCATATATATATATATATATATATATATATATATATATATATATATATATATATATGTGTATATATATATATATATATATATATGTGTATATATATATATGTGTATATGTGTATATATATGTGTATGTGTATATATATATGTATATATATATGTGTATATATATATACGTATATATATATATACGTATATATATATGTGTATATATATATATATACGTGTATATATATATGTATATATATACGTATATATGTATATATATATTGCTCATTTAAAAGGATATTATAAGAACAATTTGCTAAGCTTGCTGTCTGTGGTCAGTTGTGGACAAATTGCACTTTTCAAACTAGTCCCTGGATTTTTTATGAATTAAGTCAAAACCAAGATCTTGATCCAGTCTTGAGAGCCTGAAAGAAAATAATTATCTAAAAAATGTTGCCTTTTTAACTACTTATGGTCCCAAAACCTTAATCAAACTAAATTTTAAGTTTGGTGCCATTTAAAAAAAAAAAAAAAAAAAAAAAAAATTGCTTTTTTTTTGCATGCATATTGTAAAGACAATTACTATGCTTGCTCCCTGTGGTCAGTTGTGGAAATTGTGCACTTTTCAAACTAGTCTCAGGATTTTTAAAGAATCAAGTCAAAGTCAAGGTCTTGATGCAATTTTGAGACTCTGAAAGGGAACAGTTATCTAAGAAATGTTGTCTTTTTAACTATTTATGGCCCCAAAACCTTATTCAAACTCAATGTCAAGGTTTGTGCTATTTAAAACATATATATTGCTCATTTGCAAGGATATTTTTAGGAAAATTGCTAAGCTTGCTGTGTGTGGTCAGTCAAATTGCACTTTTCGAACTAGTCTCTGGATTATTAAAGAATCAAGTCAAAGTCAAGGCCTTGATGCAAACTTGAGAGCCTGAAATAAAATAATTACCTAAAAATGTTGTCTTTTTAACTATTTATGGCTCCAAAACCTTGATAAAGCTCAATGTGCTATTTAAAAAAATGATATTGCTTATGTAGAAGGATATTTGAGGACAATTGCTAAGCTTGCTGTCTGTGGTCAGTTGTGGAAAAATTGCAGTTTTCAAACTAGTCCCTGGATTTTTAAAGAATCAAGTCAAAGCCAAGGTCTTGATGCAAACTTGAGAGCCTGAAATAAAATATAACCTAAAAAATGAAAAAAAAAAAAAATGTTGTCTATTTATGGCCCCAAAACCTTGATAAAGCTCAATGTCAAGATTTGTGCTATAAAAAAAATGATATTGCTTATGTAGAAGGATATTATGAGGAAAATTGCTAAGCTTGCTGTCTTTGGTCAGTTGTGGAAAAATTGCACTTTTCGAACTAGTCTCTGGATTTTTAAAGAATCAAGTCAAAGCCAAGGTCTTGAAGCAAGCTGGAGACCCTAAAAATGAACAGTTATCTAAAAAAAATGTTGGCTTTTTAACTATTTATGGCCCCAAAAGCTTGAAAAAACAGGTACATGTATGTCTTTCCTGAGTTATATGGCCAAAATTAAACTCGTTGTCAAGGTTTGTGCCATTTAAGTAAACATTATAGGATATTGTAAGTAGAGTTGCAAAAGTTGAGAGAGATGGGACGTGTTTTTGACCATCTATTGCCACTTGCAGCTTTATTTAACAAGTTTTAATGGGTTATAACAGCATAATTTGTAATGGCTTAAATAAATACATGCTTTATAGAAAGTGTTAAATATATATATTTTTTATTATTGAATTAAAATGAAAGAAGAGAGACGAATTGTAAGATACTTGAGAAACGAGATATGATATAAAGTGTTTAGGAGTAGGGGTGTACCATATCGTATCGTACATGATAATATCATCAAAACTTTTAAATATGGTGAATGATATTATACCCTAAAATATCATATCATATCACCCATCCCATTTCCCATTATATATCTACTAGAGACAGTTTATATCTGTCCAGTATCATTTATTTTACTTTAATCCTGGATATATGGAGATATTTGGAGTGCTTTATTATTATTAGTATCATGGCTGATCATTCTGGATCATTGACTTCTGTTAGCAATCTGATCAAATTCTTGTATTTTTTAATATCTCACTTAGGGGTGTGCAGTATTATATTGTATGTAATAATAAATATATTTTTTTATTTTCTTGCAGTGTATAGTGTATTTTTGAAATAGTTTTTTAAAAAGTGTTTTGTCATATCGCCAAGAGCATCGTTATCGCAAAAAATATCATGAAATATCGTGATATTATTTTAGGGCCATATCGCCCACCCCTATTTAGGAGTCATTAGCTGCAGTTTTTAACCCGGACGCCTCAGGAGCTCCCTGTAGAAATTCAGCTTTAAAGGAGTGAAATCTGAAACCTCTGGCATGAGTCGAGTTCTGGCTCACGAGGGATCATCTAAAACACACGGTTTTCACCAGCGCTGAGTCTGTCTGAGAGCTTCTACACAAACAAATGAGTTTGCAAACTCTTTATTCCTCACCCTGCCCACTTTATTGTCTGTCTAAGCACCTTTTTCACCCCCCGTTTGCTGTGTATAGTGTGCGCTGCATGCTGAAATACGCCCTTGTGTTCGTACCCGAGCGCTCTGCTAATGCCTGGGTTGTTGACACACAGTCGCCTCAGGCTTGATGGCGAAGAGCGGCGTTTAAAGACCCACAGATGTTAATGAGAGCAGCGCTGCTGCTGCTGCTGCTGCCGCTCTGTATAAACTCATCCCTCAACGGAACGCTAACAATTAAACAGACGTGCTAAGATGCTAACGCTAGTCCTGATAGCACACATACTCTCTGAACATGCTCTGAAGACTGAAAACAATCAAAAACGTGAGGTTTCCTGAGTAGGAATGTGCCATATCATATCAGACGCAATAGTATTGTCAACAAAATTCACACTGTTCTCATTTCCTATTGTATATCTACCAGAGACTAGATTACATCTGTCCAGTAGCGGTGTGCCATATCATATCGTACCTGATAATATCGTCAAATATTTTAAATATCGTGAACGATATTATACCCTAAAATATCGTGCCATATCACCCACCCCATTTCCCATTATATATCTAATAAATACAGATTATATCTGTCCAGTATCATTTATTGTACTCTAATCCTGGATATATGGAGATATTTGGAGTGCATTATTATTAACATCATGACAATCTGGATCATTGACACATTGTTACAAATCTGATAAAAATTCTTGTATTTTTTTAATATTGCACTTAGGGGTGTGCAGTATTATATTGTATAATATATATATATATATATATATATATATATATATATATATATATATATATATATATATATATATATATATATATATAATTTTTTTCTTGCAGTTTATATTATATTTTTAAAATATTTTTTAAAGTGTTTTGTCATATCGCCAAGAGTATCGTTATCGCGAAAATACCATAAAATAGTGATATTACTTTAGGGCCATATCGCCCACCCCTACTGTCCAGTATCATTTATTTTACTTTAATCTTGGTTATATAGAGATATTTGGAGTGCTTTATTATTATTAGTATCATGACTGATCATTCTGGATCATTGACTTCTGTTACTAATCTGATAAAATTCTTGTATTTTTTAATATCTCAGTTAGGGGTGTGCCATATCATATCATATTATATGCGTCATATTTTGGTGCAGGAGTGTATTTAAAAAACTAAATAAATAAACAAATAAATTTATTTATTTATTTTTTTTTTTCAGTGTTTTGTCATATCGCCAACAGTATCGTCATCGCAAAAATACCATGAAATATCGTGATATAATTTTAGGGCCGTATTGCCCACCACTAATCCTGAGTATCAGCAAACATTTAAAGAGTTTGCCACTTTGACTGAATAAGTAACAGAAGGGTAAATTTAATTTTTAGCATATTGTTTCCATTAGAATTATAATATGAGAGTGAAATGATGAGATAATTGGGAAAAATGATTGAAAATATGACTTTCAATTCCTGTTGCACTTAAAACTTGGATATAAGAAAAGTAAAAAAAATAATAAAATCATGTAATGAAGTACAAATACTTTGTAACCTTACTTAAGTAGAAATGTTAATTACTGTATTTTTCTCACTATAAGGCGCACTTTAAAATCCTTTTATTTTCCCAAAAATGCTCCTTATGTATGAATTCTATCAGTCAGATATTAAGGAGCAGTAAAGCCACTCCACTGAAGTACAGAGTTTCAGAAGTACAGGAGTTTAAGTGAAGTTTCTCCAGCACCAAGGCTGGAGCAGTATTAGCATTAGCATTAGCTACTAACTGTGCTAAGTGGTTAGGAAAGGTTAAAAGGTTATATTTTACACATCCTATAAAATGTTTACAGACAGATATAGCAAATAAATATCAATGGCAACAGTCAAAAAATGTCTCGTGATATAAAAATAATGATAGCTGGTACAAAATATTAATTTTAAACCACATTCTGAGGCATTTTATTAAGCCAGTATTTTTAGGTGAAGTGTGAATATCTGTTTCTGGTATGCAACAGATATGAATCATGCATCAGAGCTTTTACACATTTATTTTTTCTTAGATTTATTTATTTTTTTTATAAGGAAATAAATCTAACTGAACGGAGTTGTTATTTAATAGGGAGTCTCTGTGAGATGTTGGTAGATCAGGGTACTCTGGAGCAGAATCGCCGGGGGCAGGACGTCCCCGCTGGGTCAGGGTGATAACAGCCCCCTGCAGGAGGTCCAGCTCAGCGATAAACACGCAGAAAAAGGCCCGGGCCCTCCGTTTCTTACAGCTAAAACCCCTTATCTCCATAACGGAGCTGTTTCATCTCCACAGGAAGCTGCTGAGAAGATATCAGCCCCTGCAGGAGGCTTCACACTCCACCCCAGCCTGAGACACCGTTACCATTCCTGCCTGTTTAGAGAGTCTCAGGTGCTGACGGGAACTTCTACTGATCTCTGAAGCTTTGTTCTTCAGGATCTGACCATATGGAACGCATGAGAGATCTATAGGAAACTTGGTCTCAAAAAAAAATAAAAATTTTTTGTCGCCGTTCCCATTCATTCAATGAAAATGAAGCCAAAATCTTCCTCCATGTTGGCGATCTTGAAACCCGAGTCTGTAGAGCGCAGTAGAGACCAGAGGAGGGAGAAAGACTGTGGAGAGACAGCCTACTCATGTAAATAACCCCGCCCCTGAGGGCTGCCTCGAGGTCACAGGCTGCAGAGCAGAGCGGAGCAGAGCGGAGCTGACGGTCTGTTATTGGTCCCGCCCATAACCAGCCCTTTTACAATAACCACACCTGTTTTGAATAGAGCTGAATAACGTTTTAAAAACCGAATTCTGTGGGGATATAAAAATGTAACAATATAAGCAGAGGTTACATTAGCTGTTACATTTAAATAAAGGAGGTAGAATTACAGTATATTAGAAAAAACGTGATTGAAAGTTGTCTGTTTTGCCATTGAAACCTATGGGGATGGGTGGAGTTAAACAGCTTTCTTCAGCCGAACAGCAGAGGGCTGTGGTGGCTTCACTTTTGAGAGACGATGCTCTGTCCAGCTATATACAGTCTATGTTCCCTACATTGAAGTAAATGATTAGTGAAAGTGATCTATCAGACTATGAAGGTACACATAAGGAATCATGTAGTAACAAACAGTGTTAAACAAACCAAAATACTCATATCTGGGGAGCTGTTTGTTAACCTGCTGTTTCTGAGGCTGATGAACTTATCTTGTGAAACAGAGGTGCTGATGAGTGCCAGTTCCATCATTGCCAGTTCCATCAACGTGGTTAGCACGTTCGCCTCCCAGCACTGGGGTCTTGGGTTCAAGTCCTTCTCTGGGTGGAGTTTCCATGTTCTCCCCGTGTCTGCATGTGTTTCCTCCCACAGTCCAAAAACATGGAGATCAGGTAAAATTGAATACTCTAAATTGATCTGGTAAATTGGATACTCTAAATTGATCTGGTAAATTGGATACTCTAAATTGATCTGGTAAATTGGATACTCTAAATTGATCTGGTAAATTGGATACTCTAAATTGATCTTGTAAATTGATCTGGTAAATTGGATACTCTAAACTGATCTGGTAAATTGGATACTCTAAATTGATCTGGTAAATTGATCTGGTAAATTGGATACTCTAAATTGATCTGGTAAATTGATCTGGTAAATTGGATACTCTAAATTGATCTGGTAAATTGATCTGGTAAATTGGATACTCTAAATTGATCTGGTAAATTGGATACTCTAAATTGATCTGGTAAATTGGATACTCTAAATTGATCTGGTAAATTGATCTGGTAAATTGGATACTCTAAATTGATCTGGTAAATTGATCTGGTAAATTGGATACTCTAAACTGATCTGGTGTATGTGTAAAGTGTGTGGTATGTAGGTAAGTTTGTGTGTGTGTAAATGTATGTATGACTGTGCCCAGATATGGATGGGCACTCTGTTCTGGGTAAATGCTGTAGTGCTGGATGCAGTCCTCCAGATGGACGGTGGTTTCTGGTTGAGAGTACGCTGTGTGCTATTGGCTGCTGCTTATCACCAGTGTGTGGATGAGTGTTGGTGTGTAATGTGATTGAGTGTGAAAATGTAAATTGTAAAGCATCGTTTGGTTTCTAAAAAGGCGCTATATAAGTTGAAATTCATTCATTGTAACATTTTTAATGGTCTTTGCTTGGTTATAGCACTTAAGGATACAAAGGTCTTGAAATTCTTCCTTTTGGATTGACTGACCTTTATTTATTTTGACCTTTAAGTATTTATCATCACATTTCATTTAGTTGAGTAGTTGTTGCTTCTCATAATCTGGATTAGAACATTACTCAAATATTCACTATTCACTGTATACCTGTAACTCTACCTCTTCACTACTTTACTTTAACTGATGCTCTCAAACACTTTATTAAGAGACAAGAAATTCAAATAATTAAGTCTGTTTATTATTTCTATAATTATTGGTTTATTAATTAGTATTATTTAGTATTTGCCTTTGTATTGCACTCGTAAATTGTCTCTGTAACTCGGATTGCCAGGTTTGTGGTTTTCCCCAAAAACTGGACTTTTTTTTAAGATCAGACTTTTGTTTTTGGGCCTTTTTTATGTATCACAGCTGCCAAAAAGCTCTCATTGCAATCAATTAACCTCCCATAATATATAACCTCTTATATACAGCTCTGGAAAAAAAATAAGAGGCCACATAAAAATTATGTGTTTCTTTGATTTTGCCAAATTGAAAACCTCTGGAATATAATCAAGAGGAAGATGGATGATCACAAGCCATCAAACCACCAAACTGAACTGCTTGAATTTTTGCACCAGAAGTAAAGCAGCATAAAGTTATCCAAAAGCAGTGTGTAAGACTGGTGGAGGAGAACATGATGCCAAGATGCACGAAATGAATATTTATATTTGAAACTTTATGAATATGAACTTGTTTTCTTTGCATTATTTGAGGTCTGAAAGCTCTGTATATTTTTTGTTATTTCAGTCATTTCTCATTTTCTGTAAATAAATGCTCTAAATGAGAATATTTTTATTTGGAATTTGGGAGAAATGTTGTCTGTAGTTTATAGAATAAAACAACAAGAAACTGATTCAGAAACTGAAGTGCTCTCTTCCTTTTTTCCAGAGCTGTATATTATAAACAGGGGCTGTTTTTTATGTATTATTTTTTAATTGTATATTTATATTCTTTGTAATTTATTTAAGTTAAATAATAGTTGTCCATTTTTATTGTTTGACAGGAGACGATTGAACTTTATTCTTGTTATACTTACATATAATGACCTTTTAAAATGTATTAAATTCTTCAGTTTTATAGCATAACATTTTTATTATAAATACAGCAGTTGGTCACAGTGTAAATCCTCGGATAGAAGGACAGATCTATCTCTGGTTCTTTTTCTTCTTTATCAACTATAAACGTTTGTCAGGATAGTTTATCATCTTCATGGCATCTGGACTGATGATCTCAAAGAAACAGAGATTTTTCAGACCAGGCTTTTTTAGAAGAAATCACAGTTCTGCTCAAATTCGACCCGATAATCCATATAAAACCATTTCTGTACCAAAAAACAGACAAAACACACAAACACAAGCGATCAGATGATGCTCAGCTTTAATGAAAGATCTGAATGAGCTGCTGTTTGCTTTTATTTGCACTTGTGTGTAAAAAACAGAAGCAAATTACATATAAAAAGCAGTGAGGAAGAGGAAGGTTATCTGTACAGGACGTTGATGGAATGGGGTTCATCAGTAGGGTTTTCAGGGGTTATCTGTAAACGACTTTGACGCAGTACGTCTCCTCGTTTTTGTCCTCCAGATCGTTGATGAAGATGAGGATCTCCTCTGTTCCGGGACTTTGGCTGGGAGCGAATCGCAGCCCGATGCTGTAGCTCTCGCCTCCTTTAATCTGCAGACAAAGGTAAGTATTAAATATATTAATTATTAATAAATAAATCAATAGATAAATAAACTTAAATAAAATTAGGGATGTCAACGTTAAAGCATTAAAGCACAAAGACTTATTTGGATATTTGTACAGGCTATATTCTTGTATTTACATTTAACAATATGCGATTAATGGAAGTTGATCACAGAATATGGTCCTGATTTCTAGGATTAAGTTTTTTAGTTGATTGACATCACTAAAATAAATTAATACATATATAATAGTTTACACTCAAAAGGTTAAATAAAAAAAAAACTTTATATAATCACAATTGACAAAAGCAATAAGCATAATGAATATGCAATATCAAATTAAGATACAAGGAAGTAAGGTCAAATGTTAATAAATAAGTTTAAGAAAGCAAAAATAAGGAAAGTTAAATAATAAAGAAATTAAGTAAAAAAAAATCTTACTGAATAAAATGATAAATAATAGTTGTGATAATAGATGTGAATTGTAAAAAAAATATATATAAATATATTTATATATATTAAAATAAGAAGACTGAAGAAGGTCAGAAATTAAAAGCTTGCACCAGAGTTTCACCAGCAAGTTGAGTTTTAATGCATTATGATTTTAAGGTATTTTAATGTGCTTTGCACTTAAAGCCACTAAAAGTAGGATTTAATAGATGAGAATATGTTTAAATGTATAATGAGCTGATGTACAGTGATTGAGTATGGGTGTTGTCTTGCCCCTTATCTGGTGTGGTTACACATTTTGAATGAAATTTTGTATCGACCACTTTTTAGTCTTTTAGTTTTTATGACTACCGTATTTTTCACTTTATAAGGTGCATGTAAAATCTTTTAATTTTCCCAAAAATCATCCTTATATATGAAATTTACCACTGAAGTACATCACTATACAGGAATTTCAGTTTACAGAGTTTCTCCAACACAGAGACTGGAGAAGTATTAGCATTAGCTGCTAACCTCAGTGCTAGCTCTTTTGCCTGGTCAGAGGTGAGTATATCGGACTGTAGTCTGTGTGTTTACTGTGTTAAAACAAGCGACGTGTGAAAAACCGCTAGCTAATATCACCCTAACTTACCAGAACACTCAGCTTTCCTCGGTGTAGTACTATTGAACGGCATTTACTAGCGCTAAGCACTGCTAACTGCTGTTGCTGCTGCTGATTACTGTAAATTAACGGTAAATAAGCGCTTTATCTACCCAAATAAACTATTTTCAGGAGATAAATCTGTGTAGATTAACATCCAGTTTACTGTATGTATGAAAATAGACCAGAAATTAGCTTTATAATACAGTACGTTTATAGTCTATAAAATAATAATAATTTAAAGAAACAAAGCTCATTCCTCTGTATAAAACGGCTTCAACTCTGGGATGTTGGTGGGTTTTCTCACATTAACTGCTCACTTCAGCTCCTTTCACAACATTTACATTTATTCTTTATTCTTCTTGAACCATTTTAGTAGAACGGCTTGTGCACTTGGTCCAGTGCGCCTTATAATGCAGCCTTGTAATCAGGAGCTGCTCTATTAAACATTCCCAGAATGAATCACAAAAAGACTGGTGAAGCAAAAATATGGAACGCTTTACCAATTAATATTCATCAGGCATTTACTAGTTATAAAAAAACAGCTAAAAACCTTATTGTTTATCTTAGCTTTCTACTAGTTCTGTTCTGCTTATAGCTTCATTTTTTTTTCTATTTAAATGCTTTTGTTCTTATTTAGGGCTGAAACGATTACTAGAGTAATTCAAGTTAATTGATATAAAAAATCGATTGATTAATTTTCTGTGCCTCGAGTAATTGTTTAATTAATTGTAAAATGCAGAGCACGAAATTTAGCGGGGACTTTTAATGTGAAACAGCGCTTAGCGTTACTTCACCCACAAACAGGAAGCAGGAAGTGGAGGAGGCGGAGTTTTTTTTTTTTATAGCAGAGAGCAGGTAAATTTAACTTATAACAAATCAATGAGATTAACATTAATGTACCTTAATCAGTAAACTCAGCGCTGTGAAGTTAAATATAAATAAATACATGTTAAAGTTAGCTGAGCCATGAACTTACTGTATTGTCATTTAGCTAAGATGCACAATATAAAGTCAATGTTTATGCCTTTTATTATTAATTAATTCACTATATTTAATACTTATAAGAAATCCTAAGTTTAAATAATTTAACTTAATTTATTAAATAATTAATTATTAAATTATTACCTGTGGTATTTGTCTATTTTGTGTGTTTTTCTTTTATTTCTATTTGTGTTTGCAGTGTGGAAATATATGTTGTAAATCTAAAAATTAAACCAATTGGTCATTCATTATTTTATGTTTAATCCGATTACTCGATTTCTAAAATAATCAATAGCTGCAGACCTATTCTTATTTTATTAATAATGTCTTATTTTCTACTATTTTCTGAAATTGTTACTTTTTAATTGTTTTATTTGTTTTAAATATTACTTTTACATTTTGCTGATTTGATTAATTTTATCGTGAAGCACTTTGAGCTGCATTTTTATGTATAAAAGGTGCTTATAGTCTGTAAAATACGGTATATTTATAGAAACAAAGATTCTTCATGCTACTTCCTACTGCGTAATTGCACAGGTCCACTATCTTTACAGTTCTTTTATAGTGGGGTTTTTTTGGTTTATGTATTTATCTGGAGGCAGATGGCTTTTAGAATATTGAAAACATTGATTTTATCCCTTTAGAAACAGAAGCGCACAGAGCGGTAGTTTACTGTAAGCCGGAGCCGAGTCACAGCAGTACATAAAAGTCGGGAGAAGATTCCCCCTCGCTCCCTCAGCCTCGCTCTGTATTATCTCTAATGGCCGGCTGAGACATATGGCCCCGTGCTGTGGATTTATACAGTAATCTCCTCAAAAGCTCACAGATATCGATCCCTCTTTTGTTTTCTGGCTGGGAAACTAGTTTCAGATGACACGTTCTTTCTTACAGGGGGGAAAAAACAGCACATCTCTACACATTTTTAAGAAATATAGCTGCTATATATTTCAGAGGAGAGAAGATAATTGAGGCGGTGTCGACTGGTGGGAAAACACAACAGGCTCTTTCCTTTCTTTACGACGTTCAGCAGTTTTATTTGGCGTGCAGGCATCGTTAATATTTGGTGTCGAGGAGCCGCTGGCCTCGTGTTTCTCGCGTTTCCTGGCGTTTCTCGCGTTTAGAGGCCGAGATACGGCGCGAAAGCTGTCGGACGAGACTCACAAGCGCCTGAGCAAATCAGCGAACGCAGTCAATGATGAAATTAACATTCCCCCATTCGCACATATCGCTTTCTTTCAGGGAAAAATTAATACCGGGGAATAATGGTTTTGGGTCTGGCTAGCGTTGTGTGACGGCGGTGTAATGGGCGAGCGTGCTGCATGTTACTGTTTCTGCTGCAATTACTGTTGTTGCTGCAGTTTATCAACAGTTGCTGATTAAAGTGTAAAGGCCTGCAGGTACAGTACTGCTTTCTGCTCATTTCTGCATAAATACGACCTAAAAAATCAGATTTTTTTTTTTACACAAGTAGATAAGGGGAGAACGCCTGTAGTTACCGTATTTTTTGTACTATGAAGCACATTTAAATATCTCAAAAAACAACAGTGCAACATACGGTATGAATTCTGGCTATGCTAACTGATATGGTATAATTTTAACAGTTTCTCCAACAAACAAATATAGACATATATTTACATAGACGCCGCAGAGTCTGTGTATATATATATATATATATATATATATATATATATATATATATATATATATATATATATATATATATATATATATATATATATATATATGTATGTCTATGTATCAGTACAGTAATGGCGGCACTCAGAGCTGATGCTAGGATTATGAGATGTACCCAGTCTGAAGGGTGCTTGTGGACAAATTGTAAAAATGTCTGGATCTCTGAACGCTGTGGGAGAACGGAGGTGTGCTATTAATTAAAAGTAAGAACTTTTACTACTTGTTTTTACTTGTTTTACTACAACAAAAGTCCATTTTACACCAGAGTTCTCCTTTAAAGTGTGCCTTTATAGTACGAAAAATATCCTTAAATTATTTAGACATTCAGCATGCAAAAATAAGGAAAATTGAATAAATAATAAGTCTTAATACCATTTAATTAGCTAAACTAAAATTAAGATATGAATTGTCTGAAAAAAAACAATGCGTAGAGAATGAAATTCTGTATCGACCACTTTTTATAGTCACTAATTTCTTTTTTTTTTTTTTTATTACTATCGTATTTTTCGCACTATAAGGCGCACTTAAAATCTTTACATTTTCTCAATCATCCTTATGTATGTCCTTAAAGTAGATACGCAGTTACCGTATTTTTTGGACTATAAGGCGCACTTAAAATCCACAGTGCGACATATGGTATGAATTCTGGCTATGCTAACTGATATTAAAGCAATTTATTACATTTTGATAATTTCTCTAGAACAGGGATATTTGCATTTTTATAATATTTAGTTTATTGACTTTTTCGTTTTTATCTTTAAAAAAAAAGGGTTAGATCATATTGTTGGTAGTTTTTTGGCTTTAGTTTAAATGGTTATTTTCCAGTTTCATTCTGTTACAATCAAAATTTATGATTATTTTTCATTCTTTGAAAGAGCAAATAATTTTTTGTCTTGGCCTGGCGGAGTAATACTTTGACTTATCTGACTTTTATTTTGCTTAATGTGTCATAATCCAGGGAACCTTATGGTCTGAAAAATATGATACACAAATTAGATAAAATAAGATATTATACTCCAGTATTAAATGTTTGTGAGGGGTAAAAGTATGTGAACCTTTGCTTTCAGAATCTGGTGTGATTGATTATAGAAATAACGTCTATTTTCATACACAAGGCGCTGGATGTTAATCTACACAGATTTCTCTCCTGAAAACTGTTTATTTGGGTGAGTAAATAAACTTTCATTTATTTACAGCAAGCTTAGATATTAGCTAGCGATTTGTCCCATGTAGCTTGTTCTAATATGGTAAACGGGAAGGGTACAGTCAGATATACTTAGCGGGTAATGCTAATGCTGCTCCAGCAGTGCTAGCCGGGGTTAGCAGCAGGCTACAGGCTCATAATACTCACTTCTGAATGGCGAAAAAGCTAACTAGTGCTTAGCGAGGTAAGCAGCTAATGCTATTATTGCTCCAGGTTTGAGTCTAAACTATAACGCTGTACTTCAGCGGAGTGGCTTTACTGCTCCTTAACTGAGGATTTTGGGGAAAATTGAAGTATTTAAAGGAGAACTTCGGTATAAAAAGTTCTTATCTTTGATGAATAGCACACCTCCGTTCTCCCACAGCGTTCAGAGATGCAGAAACTAACAGTTTATCCAGCAAACACCCTTCAGACTGGGTGATACGAGGCATAATTTACCCTGATAAATCACTTTTTACACCGTTATCCAGCTCAAAGTAGCTCCACACCTCCTTACTAGAATCCGGAGGGCCCTGACATTTAAAACGAGGCATTAATAACTTAAAAAATGCACAAGAAGCTACTTAAAAAACACTGATTACATCTTATAACTCTAACTTCAGCTCCGAGTGCCACCATCACTGTACTGATAATGACACAGACATTATATATATATACATAGACTCCGCATAGGCTCCTTGCGTCGGCCGCTAACGTTACGCTATGCGGAGTCTATATATATATATATATATATATATATATATATATATATATGTCTGTGTATCAGTACAGTAATGGCTAGCTGATGCTAGCGTTATGAGATGTACCCAGTCTGAAGGGTGTTTGGGGACAAACTGTTAAAATTTCTGGATCTCTGAACGCTGTGGAAGAACGGAGGTTGAATTGGTTGAAAAAAAAAAAAATAAATGATGTGTAGAGAATGAAATTCTGTATCGTCCACTTTTTATAGTCACTAATTTCTTTTTTATTACTACTGTATTTTTCGCACTATAAGGTGCACTTAAAATCTTTTAATTTTCTCAGTCATCCTTATGTATGATTTTTACCAGTCAGGAATTAAGGAGCAGTAGTAGCATTAGCTACTTAGCATTAGCTAAGTGTTAGCTCTTTCTCTGTTCGGAGGTGAGTATATATCGGACTGTAGCCTGCTGCTAACCCTGGCTAGCACTGCTGGAGCAGCATTAACATTAGCTGTTAGCTCTTCTTCTTGTTCTGAGGTGAGTATAACGGACTGTAGTCTGTGTGTTAGCCATGTTAAAAGCAAGCTACGTGTGACAAACCGCTAGCTAATATCACCCTACAACAAAAGTTATTTTTACAACAGAGTTCTTCTTTAAAGTGTGCCTCTACAGTGCGAAAAATACAGTAAAATATTCTTAAATTATTTAGACGTTCAGCATGCACAGTGTTGTACGGTCTACAGGCATCCTTACACACAGCCCTGTGTGGAGCAGGTACTGAATTTACTGGCTTGTTTAATTTTCCCCCTCGACTGTTTCATTGTCCTCCTTTCTGAAAACAGCGTTCTGTGTCTCGGGAGAGGAGGAGTGAGGACCACACGCGTTCTTAAATAACCTCCACATAAGCTCCACAGCTTCAGAACAGCAGGCCGGCTCGCAGCGCAGATAGCGATAGCGGCTTTAACTGAAACGAGCTGCAGCAATAAAATGACTTTCACATGTCATATTCCTGCTCTACCCCCCCCCCCACCTCTCATACACTCTCTCCACTCCTTTATAAAAGCATACTTTCAGTCTGGATTGATGGAAAGAGTCCCATATCCTTTTCCATTTTCTTCTTTTTATGAGTTCCTGCAGTTTTATTTGATGCATAAGAGAGCTGGGGGACTTCAGCCTTCAGCACTCAAATATATATATTTATACTCTGCTTTATGTGTAGTTCTCAAAATGTATAGCTTTCAGTGCTGAAGTGTAAACAAATATACATATACAGCTCTGGAAAAAAAAATATTTATAGGTTTATCTTTGAGTAAAATGAACATTGTTGTTTTCTATAAACTACAGACAACATTTCTCCCAAATTCCAAATGAAAATAATCGTTTAGAGCATTTAAAAAAGATGCAGAGCTTTCAGACCTCAAATAATGCAAAAAAAAAAAAAACAAGTTCATATTCATAAAGTTTTAAGAATTCAGAAATAATCAATATTTGGTGGAATAACTCTGTTTTTAATCACAATTTTTTTTCATGCATGTTGGCATCATGTTCTCCTCCACCAGTCTTACACACTGCTTTTGGATAACTTTATGCTGCTTTACTCCTGGTGTAAAAATTCAAGCAGTTCAGTTTGGTGGTTTGATGGTTTGTGATCATCCATCTTCCTCTTGATTATATTCCAGAGGTTTTCAATTTGGTAAAATCAAAGAAACTCATCATTTTTAAGTGCTCTCTTATTTTTTCAGAGCTGTATATACATTTATAAAGTCAAATATGTTTTAATTGCAGTTAATTGAGGTGATTGAGGATTGTGTAACAGATAAGGAATACTGGATGTCAAACAACTTTCTTCTATTAAATACAGATAAAATATAAGTTCTCCTACAGTGGCTTGCAAAAATATTAATATCCCTTGATCTTTTTTTATTTACACTTTTTATCACCATACAACCACAAACTTTAACGTATTTATTAAAATTTTAAGAGAAAGAGAAAATTATGTTCTTTTTCTTCACTCACTCTTTATTTCTCTTAGCTGCTCTCTCTTTTCTCTCTCTAAACTACTCTCACCCTTTCTCACCTGCTCTCTTTTTCACTCACTTTCTCTTGCCCACTCTCCTTGCCACTCTTACTCATTGTATCACTCTCTTTCTTTCACTCACTCTCTCACGCTCTCCCTTTAGTTAGGCTGTTTTATTCAGATCATCCCAAGTCATTAGATAATCACACTCTGATAATGTTTTTATATTCTCTGTTTTACATAAATACAGTTTAAACTAATTATATCTTTCTGCCTCCTCAGAGTTACTGACTGCCCACCTGTCTGACCCACCCTCAGGCTCTCCTGCCCCCCTGTCCGGCCAGACCGATGGAAGTTTCTGGAAGTTGCTCGCTCTCCACTACAGCTTACATCCATGTTTATATATTTAATTCTAACTAGGAAATTCTAACTGCTTCCACTACTTTAACATTGAATAAGTTGTCTTACCCTCCACCATCACATTAGCCTTGATAGAACATGTTTTGTAATTTAAGGTACAGGTGAGTTGTTGTGTTTTTATGGATGCTTTGTTTTCTTCTCCTGTTTATAACTGTGTTCTGTGTTGTTAAACGCTTTGAGTTTGCAGGAAAGCTGTTAATTTATTATGAAAAGAAAGCAGATCTAACCTGAAAGTCTTCCTTATTGAACTGCAGCAGGTCGGGGTGGTCTGAGTACAGTCTGAATCCTTTGCTGAAGGGGTACGGGTTTGTGAAGCTGAACTTCTTATTGCTGCCCCTCCCTCCTCCCACCGGCACCTGGATCTCAAACGCCTGGAGATTCAGCAGGAGAAACACAAAAGACCAGAGTTTATCTTCCTGTTATCAACACACTGTAGTCCTGAATAAACTGTAGATTATTACTGTTTTATAGCTAAGCAATGTACTATTGCCTACTGTTTAAGATTGCGATTTAAAGGCCCTAAATAAACTCAGAGGATACTGTTGGTAAGAGTTTGTTGAGCTGCTCCACTGCTAACATTTTCAATATTAGCAAAAGTTAAATCATCATAAATCTGTTTTAATATCAGACATTTCTGATTTTTGTATTGTGGTCAGAAAATCTTTAGACATTTTGACTTATTTCTAACCTAATTTTACATGTGCTTTACAGACCAAATAAAATTGATTAGTAAAATGATCTAAAGTACATAAAGTCAACATAACGATCCAAGTTTAGAGAATAAAATAAAATCTTTTTTTCCTGTTTCTACTTAGTGTTACAATACATTGGCAGAAGAACGAGGAGAGAAAGAACGAGTGAGAGATAGACAAAGAAAACGAGAAAGACAGAATAAGTGAGCATGAGTGAGACAGACAGAGAAATAACAAGAGAGAGGACAAAATGTGTGAGACAACGAGAGAGAGACAAAGAAAATGAGTGAGCATGAGAGAGACAGAGAACAAGAGACAGAAAGAAACTGAAAACGAGTGAGAGACAGAAATAAAAGAGAGGGGAGAGAAATAGAGAATATGAGAGAGAGAACGAGTGAAAGAAAATAAGAGACAGAAAGAACAAGAGAGAGAGGAGAGAAAGACAAGCAGATTCAACAATGTGAAACAGCAGCATGTACAAAAAAAATATTATATATATGGAGGTAAATCATGAGGAATTATGAGAGATGTATAAATACACGTTCTTTGTTGCTTTCTCTCATTCATTCTGTCTTTCTCTCTTCTCATTCTTTTTTTCTCTCTTTGGTTATTTCTCTCTCGCTCTGTCTTTCTCTGTGTCTCAATCTCTCCATCATATTGGTCAATGTAAAGTGACACTAAGTAGAAACAGGATGTTGAAAGATGTAATTATATTTTCTGAATTTTAATAATTATGTTGACATTTGACTCTTTTGTGCTTTAGATCATTTTACTTTTATTTATCTATTTTATTTGGTCTTTAAGACACGTCAAATGCTCAATTAGTTTAGATATGAAAAAGGTCTGATATTAAAACAGATTCATGAGGATTTAAGTTTTGCTAATATTTAAAATCTTAAAGAGTAATGAGAACAGAGAAGAGAAGAGAATAGAGGGTGTCTCCAAATTTCTGACTGGTACAGTATATAAGTATATTCTTCACTACACTCTAAGAAATATAAGTACAGATTTGTACTTAAAAGAGTACAAAGCTTGTCGCTGGGGCTGTACCTTATATTGAGGCACAAAAAAGTACCTTTCAGTGAAAGTCCTTTTTTGTACCCATGGTTTTTGTGGCAGTAAAGATCATAAAGATTATAAACATTATCATCAACTAAATATGGCTCAAAAACTTGATGATACAAAATTGTCTGGCTTTCAAATAAAAAATGTGCAATTAAAATATATATTGTTTATTAGTACAGTGATGCAGAATACTGAATGTACCTTTTGGCTGCAGGTTAAATGGTACAAATTTGTACTTATTGCTGTTAGAAATGACTTTGTACTTCAGAGGGAACAAATCTGACCCCGTAAAGACCAATATTGTACCTTTGAGGGTACAATTATAAAGAGTGTACCTCTGAGTACAAAAAAGTACTCATATCGTACCTCTATTTTTTAGAGTGTATATGTAGTTTTAAACAGCAGTAAATGGAGGTGAATCATTAAGGGAATTATGGGTAATGTATAAATATACCCGGGAGATGAGCGGCTGCTTGCAGTTGATGCAGAGGAGCCAGGAGGTCACTAACTGCCGGGTGTCCACGTCCACCACGTTCAGATATCTGAAACTGTTCCCCGAGCGCAGAGCTCTCACCCCCAGCCGCAGATCCTGCAGACCCTGAGCTGGAAGAGCAAACACCCCACCTGGATCCACCTGCACACAAAATACAGTATAGAACACATTAATGGATATCGGGGCACATGTTGGTTATGGTTTAAGTGGAGAAAGAAACCGTAACCGTGTATCACAGTGTTTTTATTTCATCTTATTTATTATTGTTTTGCATGACAGGGTTTTCATATAGATTTGTGACTTGCTCTACTGGTAGGAGTATATATAATATTAAACACAAAGACTTTAACAGATTTTACACCCCTAAATCTTGAGTTTTTTTAGTCAAGCGTTACATAAAAAGGTTTCATGTATGATAAGGAACATTTACTACTGAAAATTAGAAATGTAATTATAATAGAAAGTATTAAAAACATATTTACTTAAATCAAAATATAACATCAAAATATAATAAATAAAATCATAAAAATGTGTCTTTTCTGAACTTCATTTTAAAATTAATATTATTCTGAATACAAATCAAACAGTTCATCTCCTCCAAACCTTTAGCTTCTTCTTAATGTTTGTCTAGTTTTTACGTCTTTATTTTTCAACCCTGCAGAATTTGGGTTTGATTCCTGATTGATTGTTACTGATCTGGAATTACTGTATTAAGTTGAGTAAAGAGAAATTAAACAGGCAGCTTTTCTAAGTGTCCTGTAGGAGATTTCAAACCCTCACATTTAAGTTATTTTACAGCAGAAAAAAGGGTTTTGCATCACCTACACCTGTAGCCTGTATACAGAACAAGGCATTTTAAAGGTTGCATTAAGGGTTTGATTACTATTGGTTTCACTTTGTCCCACAAAATTATACAATTAATTAACAAATACAACTTTATTATCAGAAAAAACAGCTGAAGAATGCAAAAAAGGCCTTAATGGTTCCATAAACACTATAAACAAACCTAAAATATTTAATGTTTAACTATTTAAATGAGATATTTCTCAAAAGCTCTATTGCAGAAGTAAGACACAAGTTAAATATCATATTATAATATCTTATTATTGAAGCCATTAGTGGGATTACAGTACTAAAATCAGCCACAATTCCATTTTTTCTAAAGTTAACAAAAAAATCTTCATGCTACAGTATTAATATTTAAAATATTTAAACAGGGCTATAGTTACTGCTCTTGAAGTTTTTTTGCACCTCATATCCAGAGTTTTATGGAGTTTTATCTCTTGTGTTGAATAAATGATTATGTACTCAGGACAAATTCTATTAATCTCACTTCTTTTAATTATTTTAATTATATCTTATTCATATTTTTGTCTTGTAAACTTCTGTATTGAGTCTTGAATGTTTCTGGGAAACACTCTAACTTGCCTGTGTGTCTGAAAGGTGCTATATATTACATAAATACATGTGTGTTGCTTTCTTTCTTTAGTATAGCTGTAGTTTATGGATATGGATGTATTTCTGAATATGTATCTATAGAAATTCAGTGTAGCAGTGATGCACAGTCAGCAGAAGGAGTCTAGATTTAGACTTTTTCTCTATTTTCTATATAAAAATATCACAATAAGTGTAAATATTTGAGTACTGCAGCAGTCTGAATGGCTCTACCCTCACGCAGGAATGCATTACAGTGGCTGTACTGTACACAACGCGCTCCAGCATAAACTCTGAGCTATTAGACACAGCACTTGTGAATTACCTCCTCCAGCTTCCTGTATCTAATTAAGTGGGATCTGCACATAACGACGGGTTTCTGAAGCACAGATGCCCAAAACGCTGCAACACGAGGAGGAATACCAGCTAAACCCCGGCCTGATGAATTCCCCCCGCGCTCTGTTAACAAGAGCTTCTCCTGCAGTACAAAGAACTGCACACAGCAGCCCTTACCCACGAGCCCCGGCACACGACGCATCGCTCCATATGTCTCTCTGATTATATTCAGCTCACGCAAAACCTCACGCGGCTGTTCTGCGTGAGAGAGAAGCCGCTAAAGTGACCAGCTGTCGCTGCAGAACCGCGTTTATCCGAGCCGAACGACGAGATGCTTCACTGTAAAACCGGATACGTTGAATTTACTTAAAAATAAAAGTGCCGATTTAGTATAACACTGCTTTAGTCCGGTGGAGGAGCGGAGCCGAAAAAATTAGAGGATTTCGGCTCTTGCTTCTTATTATTCATACATGCAAACATATTACTTATCGCCTCTTATCGCCAACAGTTAGAAACGTTTTAAAATGAAGACACTCAATTTTTACACTAATAACAGTCTTTGCAATGTCATATGTTACTTTACAACATGTGTAATAATGCCCTGCTAAGTGCAGTTCAGCCATTGATCTAGTCTTAGAGTCTCTCAGAGTAAAACACCAAATCCACCGGAGATCCTATTTGAACCTATAGTTACACATAGAGGTGGGTAGTCCAGGTCCAGAAAGTAAAAATCCACCCCGGGTTGAGTTTTGTTGGTTGAGCTGCAGCAGAGCCGCCCAGGCAGTTGGAACTAACAAAACAAAACTCCGGGGTGGATTTTTATTTTTACTTTTAACTAGTGTAAATAGAACTGTTCTAAACATACAGCTACCTATCTCAATTGTACTTGGCTGGTGGTGTTTTTCCTCCATAGACTAATTCTAACCATTTGTTTCTTAGCTCTGAATTACTGGGTAAAGTATATAAACACTGATGTGTTATTCGCACTAATAACACAGGAATCAACTGCATGCTGTTTCTAGTGCTGTTATTTAGCTCCTATCTGACGAGGTCGCAAGCCGAGGTGGGCGGAGCCATGAATACTAATTCACGGGTTGACGTAGAAAAGTTTGTTACCTTTTTTGTTACAAACAACACTTAAAATGTGGTGGATCTCCAGCACTTAAGTAAACTGCTTTTTGTATTTACTCTGGATATATTTGTCTGATATTAAAGTTGGTATTTCGTTTGTAAAACGAATGATAAAAATACAAAAACAAAAAAAAATCTGTAAAGAGCAAATGCTAAAATGTTACATGCTAATATTACACGTTACACTGTAGGTGGAGGAATGTTAAATTACAAATCTATGAATATAATATAGGAGAGAGATTTTATTTTATTTTATTTTACTGTATGTAAGGTGTCTTAAATTGTCTTGCTAAAGCTTCACTGAGCCAAACCCCAATAATCTAATCTCCACAGACCGGGACTTTTATTCTGTAAATGTGGTGATGGCTGTGAGAGTGTATTCAGAGTGAGATTTCCTCTTTTTTCTCTGTAAATGAAATAAACAGGTGTGTGTGTGAGGTGGTGTACCTGCAGCTCCAGCGGGTGTGAGGTGTAGCACTGGACCTTGCGGATGGTCTGAGTGCCGCGCAGGATCAGAGAGTGCCAGCTGAGAGTACCACACACACACACCACGTCCATCCTCTGCAGGTAATGCACGTACACCTGCCACGTCTGAGCAGGAGACGCCAACCACGGGTCACTGTGTGTACACAAACACAAACACACACACACACACACAACATAAAGTAACATTATGATTAAACATATACATCATGAACATTCTATGTGTAAAATAATAATTATACCACAGTTAGTTCTGACCCTGCAATGTGATTGGCTGAGAGGAGTTCTATGAGTACCGTTATCAGCCGGTAATGCACTGTAACTAACCGAAGCTCTCCATTACTATTACTGTATTGCTCCACCACATACAGGTAACCTAGCAACGATGCAGCGCTTACAAGCCAAACAGCACAGCTACAAACAGACAGAGCAGCAATGGAACTATTTTAACTGGCAGAGTTTTTATAACCAAACAGATCCTATTTTCTCCTCCTCTTTAACTCTTTTAAATATTTCAATATAAGTACGCAATAATACACTCAAGGTTCGTGCTACAACGTGTAATATTTAAACATAATGCATTGTAATTTTTATCTCATAAACCCATATTTTATTCAATATACAATAACATAGAAAACGAGAGACATTTTACCATTTAAAGAAAAACATGCACAAACTAATAAATAAATATTTCTAAAAGTGTTCCGGAGCTCATGCAGTGATTCCCAAAAGAGAATCAGTACAGACTGATATTAATGTGCTGTCACTTCAGTTTCTGAATCAGTTTCTCTGATTTAGTTATTTATAGGTTTATGTTTGAGTAAAATGAACATTGTTGTTTTATTCTATAAACTACAGACAACATTTCTCCCAAATTACAAATAAAAATATTCTCATTTAGAGCATTTATTTACAGAAAATGAGAAATGACTGAAATAACAAAAAAGATGCAGAGCTTTCAGACCTCAAATAATGCAAAGAAAACAAGTTCATATTCATAAAGTTTTAAGAGTTCAGAAATAATCAATATTTGGTGGAATAACTCTGGTTTTTAATCATGTTCTCTTCCTCCACCAGTCTTACACACTGCTTTTGGATAACTTTATGCTGCTTTACTCCTGGTGCAAAAAATCAAGCAGTTCAGTTTGGTGGTTTGATGGTTTGTGATCATCCATCCTCCTCTTGATTATATTCCAGAGCTTGCCAATTTGGAACTCATCATTTTAAGTGATCTCTTATTTATTTCCAGAGCTGTACATAAACATAAATGAACTTGTTTAATTTTGTATATGTAGTAACTACTTCATTCTCAGAGCATCTGCCTTATCTAAAATAGCCAAGATCCTCATCAATTAACCAGAACCTGTTCAGAATGAACTGTGCACATCGGGAGGCTGTGTTCTCTAAATGTTCTTTACTTTTTAATACGCAGCCAATAAGAGAAATTAGCAGCAATTTACAAGCATTACAGATTTACAGATATCCACTTCCTGCTCATTACAGCCAATCAGAAGTTCCGGCTCTAATTAGGACAGAACAGACCTTCCTTCACTTATTAACATCAGTCTATTTACACATTACACTCATTACTGATCCCATTTCCATACTGAACTCAGTCTGAGAGCTCTGAGCTCATTTCCTGAGCAGATACTGAGTCTCAGGTGTAGATCTGAGATTTTTACCCTGTTCTTCTTTATAAAAAAGCTGTTTTTATCTGTAACCTCAGAAGATCAATGAGAATTAGGTATTTTAGAACTTTAACTGGGTCATTCTAACACATGAACAATATTCTCTGATCTAAATCATTATAGTTCACTGTAGCTCTGGCTGTATGTTTAGGGTCATCGTCTTGCCGGAAGGCCTCAAGTCTTTTACAGCCTCCAACAGGTTTTTTTTTTTCTTTTTTCAGGATTGTCCTGTATTTATCTTATCTCCATTCATCTTCCCATCATCAACTCTGACCAGCTTCCTTAACCTGTCTCTGCTGAAGCAAGAAATTAAGTATCCCCACAGTATGATGCTGCCACCACCAAAACAATAAAATACTCGTCACTTAACATGAAATAAGTTACGAACTGCATTTACATATCAGGTAGTACATTCTGGGTAATTAGTTCTGTATGTGTGTAAAGCTTTATATATGAAGCCTATTAATACTGTATGTGTAACTCTCTGTTTATCATTATATGTATTGCATAGCATGATCAGCCACAACATTAAGACCAGCTCCATATTTACATTATACAGATCTGTTTCTACAATCTTTTAATGTGGCTTTTCACTGTTTCCTCATAGATTCCTAAGTAAATTTCCTTTAGGATATATAAAGTATCTATCTATCCATCTCTATCTATACCACTGTACTGTATTTTACAGACTATAAGGTGCACCAGATTATAAGGTAGATTTAAAGCAACAATAGTAAAGAACGAGGGTGTCGCCATGTTTCCTTTTTAAATCAGCAGGTCGTACCACAGGGGAAATGCCTAAGTTAATAAAACTAGTTCTTGGAGAGAAAAAAAAAAACAACAAAAAAAAAAAACATTTTCTTTTAAAGTTAAACGAGTGCTGGATGTTAATCTACACAGATTTCTCTCCTAAAAACTGTTTATTTGGGTTAGTAAAGCGCTTCCGTTTATTCACAGTAAACTTAGCAGCAGTACTATATACACAATATACTCACCTCTGAACAGCGAAAAAGCTAGCGTTTAGTGTGGTTAGCGGCTAATGCTAATGCTGCACGCAGCCATAGTGCTGTGGAAACTTCACTGCACTGAAACTCCTGTATAACTCTGTCCTTCAGTGGAGTGACTTTAATGCTCCTTAATACCTGACTGATAGAATTCATACATAAGGAGCACCAGATTATAAGGAGCTCTGCTGATTTTTGGGAAAATTAAAGGATTTTAAGTGCACTTTATAGTGCAAAAAATACAGGAAAATATAAAAACTGGAAGTTAATCTGCCAGTTGCACAGAACCCACATCTCCGGGTTCTCCTGCGGTTCTGGATCTGGAGGATCCTGATGGTAGAGTAACAGAATCCTGCTGTTCTCTGCTTTTCTGCTGATTATTGACTCAGAAACGACTGCGGCTGATTTGGATGAATAAATGAATATTGCAATGTGATGCAATCAGACAGTAAATGAGACATCTTGATTAAGCAAATTACATTAATCACAGCAGAAGAGATTAATCAGAGGAAGAGCAGCTACACGCCAACGCCCACGCAACACCCACCCGTCCACCAATACGCTCTCACGCATGTTCTCACGCTGAGGAAGATAACGGTACATACGTGAAGACGGTGATGAAGAACTTCCTGATCTGAGGGCTGGAGCTGCCCGGAACCTTCAGATAAATATCCTGAGGCTCTCCTGGATCCTGAAGAGCAATAAAACACAGCAGAGTCACATTAATCACTATACAGAGAGAATAAAGATAAAATCACTCGTCATCTTACTAATCTAAAAATTAACACAACAGACATTATTTACAACTTAAAATTCACAAGAGTTTACAAGTAAATACAAATTCAAAAGTCTAATTCACATGATCTCATGGGAAATTAAGTATATTATATAACTGTGTTGCTATGATTATTATTATTATTATGACATATTATTTTACACAACATTAACAGAACCAGGTCTGAAGTATTGAAAGCTATACAAAATTTAGTATAAAAAAAAAAAATAATTATTAAAATATAATAAATCTTATTTTTATATAACACTGTGAATTTGTCTGGTAATTTTGGGTACTTTTTTCTGGTAAAAACTACACAACAAAGAATATATAGATTTGCTGTTTAATAATTTAATATCGACTGACACATAATATACTCTTCTTGTCTGATGATCTAATCTCTGGTCACATTACAGTTTATTTCATAAAGAAAGAATTAATATTATTTTATGTAATCTTCAGTATTATTATGATGACAATAATGATACTTATATACTTGTATTTTTTTACATGACATTTGATTCTTACATAAAACTGGATGATCGCAAGCCATCAAACCAAACTGAACTGCTTGAATTATTTTTGCACCAGGAGTAAAGCAGCATAAAGTTATCCAAAAGCAGTGTGTAAGACTGGTGGAGGAGAACATGATGCCAAGATGCATTTGAAATAAACTGTGACTAAAAATCAGGGTTATTGCACCAAATATTGATTATTTCTGAACTCTTAAAACTCTTTATGAATATGAACTTGTTTTCTTTGCATTATTTGTGTTATTTCAGCCATTTCTCATTTTCTGTAAATAAATGCTCTAAATGACTAAAATAGTTTTATTTGGAATTTGGGAGAAATGTTGTCTGTAGTTTATAGAATAAAACAACAATGTTCATTTTACTCAAACATAAACCTATAAATAGCAAAATCAGAGAAACTGATTCAGAATCTGAAGTGCTCTCTTCATTTTTCCAGAGCTGGATATATATAACGTGTATATATGGACCATTTGGACTATTTCTATCAAACATTAAACGCAGATTGGTTTGTGATGTCTGGATCAGTCTAAATTGAGTTAATTCAACCAACAATTTGTAATGAGTTACTGCATTATTTTAATTTGGCCTGAATTTATATAACTGTATAATATCACACAGTGATGATACCAGGTCCGATTATTTAATAAATTGAATTTAAATGATTCTTTTTTACCTTTAATCCAGTTAAAACCTGTAACTATCTGAAGCATGAGCTGAACACTAGTAGAACAGTGAGAGTGAGATGTCTGGAGCTGATCACTCTGAGTGAAATGTTAGTGTGTAATCTTGGCTCTGCAGCTCTGTGGAGTAATGAAGCTCTTCCTCCAGCCCCGGCTCGGCTCGAGCTGGCTGATTGGTGGGAGAGGTGTGATGCGATTGGCTCACCGTGGCGGCGGAGGCGTGGCAGATGACACCGGGGTCGCTGCAGCGCACCTGGAGCCTGGCGGCGCCATCTGTGAACGAGTGTGAGAGGAGACGGAGGACAAATGGGGTCTTTAGATCAGTAACAGCAGACAGGACAGGACTGGGTGTGAGTGTGTGCGTGTGTGTGTGTGTGTGTGTGAGGCTGATAATGAGCAGCACCTGGTGGGCTGTCTGTGGCGGGCGGCAGCCGGATGGCTTTCTTAAGGAAGGTGAGTTCAGGGTGGTAGAAGCGGAAGGTCTGGTCGACCACATGCGGCGTGGGCTCCACGTTCACCTGGCAGATCGCCAGCGGCTGCCCGTCCTCCGCCCGGAAAAACACCTGCGAGACACCAAGACGCTACAGGTTACAGGTTACAGGTGAGCGACCCCGATCAACCGACCACCAGGACAACATACAACCTCCCAAAACCTCTGGAATATAATCAAGAGGAAGATGGATGATCACAAACCATCAAACCACCAAACTGAACTGCTTGAATTTTTACACCAGGAGTAAAGCAGCATAAAGTTATCCAAAAGCAGTGTGTAAGACTGGTGGAGGAGAACATGATGCCAAGATGCATGAAATAAACTGAGATTAAAAACCTCCAGGGTTATTCCAACAAATATTGATTATTTCTGAACTCTTAAAACTTTATGAATATGAACTTGTTTTCTTTGCATTATTTGAGGTCTGAAAGTTCTGCATCTTTTTTTGTTATTTCAGTCATTTCTCATTTTCTGTAAATAAATGCTCTAAATGAGAATATTTTTATTAGGAATTTGGGAGAAATGTTGTCTGTAGTTTATAGAATAAAACAACAATGTTCATTTACTCAAACATAAACCTATAAATAAACCCATAAATCACAGAAACTGATTCAGAAACTGAAGTGATCTCTTCAGATTTTTTTCCAGAGCTGTAAGTACCTGAGTAAGTATAAAAAGCAATTTTCAAAGATTATTTCATTTATTAAGGGGAAAAATCTATCCAAACCAACCTGGCCCTATTTGAAAAAGTAATTGCCTCATCATTAACTGTATTGAATTAACTGTGATTAATTTAGTTTGGAAAGCTGAGTTCAATTTCACTACTAACCACAACCAGACCTGTAGAATCAGTAAATCACTTATATAATAGAACCTGTCTGACATAATGAAGCAGATAAAATATCTCAAAAAGCAACACATTATTATTATTTAGTATCCAGCGTGAAGTTTTCAAGCCGTTTTCAGCACTGCTGTGTTCCTTTTTGCACGCCGTCTGCTAAGTTTTATGGAAGCTTTAGGCTTTCATAGCTTCCCTGCTCAGAGTGATCTAATAAACAGTGGCTAATGAACATCAGTCGGGACCACTTTACCATTTCGCCGTATGAAAGGTCTGTAGCAAACATTTAATACCAGACTACCTGCTTAAACCAAAAACGTCAGAAGCTTGGAGACGACTGGCAAAGCATCCAGTGCCACTGCTTGGAATAACTGGAATATGGAATAATTAACGTGACAGCACCCAGGCTCCACGTGTTTGGGAGAGGAGATCAGCTAAAGGTACTTGCCTGAATGATCCACCACCTAGCATTTTTATTATAGCTAGATATTATTATTATTATAGCTAGATATTATTATCATCATTATTATTATAGCTAGCATTATTATTATTATTATTATTATTATTATTATTATTAGTATTATTATTATTAGTATTATTATTATAGCTAGCATTTGTATTCTTATTTTTTACTATTATTATAGCTAGCATTATTATTATTATTATCATTATTATTATTATTATTATTATTATTATTATTATTATAGCTAGCATTTGTATTCTTATTTTTTACTATTATTATAGCTAGCATTATTATTATTATTATTATTATTATTATTATTATTATTATTATTATTATTATCATTATTATTATTATTATTATTATTATTAGTATTATTAGTATTATTATAGCTAGCATTATTATTATTATTATTATTATTATTATTATTATTATTATAGCTAGCATTTGTATTCTTATTTTTTACTATTATTATAGCTAGCATTATTATTATTATTATTATTATTATTATTATCATTATTATTATTATTATTATTATTATTATTAGTATTATTAGTATTATTATAGCTAGCATTATTATTATTATTATTATTATTATTATTATTATTATTATTATTATTATTATTATTATTATTATAGCTAGCATTTGTATTCTTATTTTTTACTATTATTATAGCTAGCATTATTATTATTATTATTATTATTATTATTATTACTATAGCTAGATATTATTATTTTTACTATTATTACTATTATTATTATTATTATTATTATTATTATTATTATTATTATTATTATTATTATTATTATAGCTAGCATTTGTATTCTTATTTTTTACTATTATTATAGCTAGCATTATTATTATTATTATTATTATTATTATTATTATTATTATTACTATAGCTAGATATTATTATTTTTACTATTATTACTATTATTATTATTATTATTATTATTATTATTATTATTATTATTACTATAGCTAGATATTATTATTTTTACTATTATTACTATTATTATTATTATTATTATTATTATTATTATTATTATTATTATTACTATAGCTAGATATTATTATTTTTACTATTATTACTATTATTATTATTATTATTATTATTATTATTATTATTATTATTATTATTATTATAGCTAGATATTATTGTTTTTACTATTTTTATCATTATTATTATTATTATTATTATTATTTTTATCATTATTATTATTATCATTATTATTATTATTATTATTATTATTATTATTATAGCTAGCATTTGTATAATTATTTTTATAATGATCATTATAGTTAGAATTATTATTATTATTACTAGCATTTCATTAGACTTCCATTTGATAACAGAACAACTATCAGTAATGCACCTAGCAAGCTAGTTAGCTATACTAGCTAATGCTGAGCTGTGTGGGCTAACGTAAAATATAAGAAAAAAATCTTGGTAGTGTGTAGGTATGAAGATGCATATAGTTTAAAGCCTTTCTCTAGTTTTCTATTGGTAGGCTTTACTGGTCTCCTCAACGTTGAGGTTCATTTTTAGAAGCTCTTGTAAACACCAGCTGAAAATACTGCCATAGCGAGTGTATTAGAAAATCCAAACAGGAAACGCTGGAGCAGCACTGATGAGAATGCGGAAGTAGTTGTGCAAAGAGCGCATTGATGGAAGCAGGTATTTTACTGTTTATCAGAATATTCTGAAATAGAATCTTTGTCCATCAGTTAGTGACCTTAAGATCAGGTGTACTTGGGTTCTGCAGCAGGACAATGACCCGAAGCACATAAACATATAAAAACAAAGTCAGAGCTACATTGGAATGGTTTTAATCAGAGAATATTCATGTGTTAAAATTATGTGCTTCTTTGTGTTGGTCTTTCACTTAAAATCTAAAAGGAAGTCACTGTAATATTCAGGAGTCCTAAATCACTTAAATACAGTAAAATAATAAAAGAGTAAAATATAGCGTGTGGGCCGGATCAGCGCCGGTCCGTCTCCGGGGAGCTGAGGGATCTGTCAGCTTCACAGCAGCTTCTGGAGGAGGTGTCAGTCTGTGTGCAGCTACACGTGACCCTGACTGACCTAAGAGTGACATGGGAGTACGGAGTGTGTGTGTGTGTGTGTGTGTCAGCAATACTGTACAGTGAAACTCTCTCTGGGCTTCACATGGCAGCTCAAGCCTGCAGGCATGACTACAGATGTGCGCTCACACACACACACACACACACAGTACAAAGCTAGTCATGGTGAGTGTGAGTCTGATTCATCTCAATCTTTCTTTGTTCTATACACACAACTATGGGCCCAATATTCTTTTTATGCCACTACTGGACCAGTACTATAGCTCAATGGCTTAATCCAGACCAATCACTGCCTGACTCAACCCGGATTAACCACTGTCTGACTTAATCCAGACCAATCACTGCCTCACTCAACCCGGATTAACCACTGTCTGACTTAATCCAGACCAATCACTGCCTGACTCAACCCGGATTAACCACTGTCTGACTTAATCCAGACCAATCACTGCCTCACTCAACCCAGATTAACCACTGTCTGACTTAATCCAGATTATCTGCTGCTTGACTCAACCCAGATTAACCACTGCCTGAATAAAACCCATATCAAATGGTGCCTGACTCACTCCAATCCAGATTAACCTTTGCCTGACTCAATCCAGGTTAAACACTGTCTGACTTAATCCAGACCAATCACTGCTAGACTCAACCCAGATTAACCACTACCTAACTAAACCCAGATCAAACAGTGCCTCACTCAATCCAGATTAACAACTTCCTGACTCAACCCAGATTAACCACTGCCTGACTAAACCCATATCAAACGGTGCCAGACTCACTCCAATTACAAATTATATTAAAAATTATTACTGCAATTTTAATGCATTACTTCATGTATTAAAAAAACGTATAGTTGCACGTTTTAACAGGCTACATATATTTGTATCGGTATATATTTCATATAAAAACAGCACACTGCACAGGATATGTTACATTTCACTGTGAATATATGTTATTCTGCTCACAGATCCCAGTATACCAGTATCCCACTACCAGATCAGGAGAATCTCTCGCTATCTTTAAGAAACTCCTGAAGACAGAGCTCTTCAAAGAGCACTTACTCTCCTAACACCTCTAACTAACTACCTTCTACTACCAGATCAGGAGAATCTCTCACTATCTTTAATAAACTCCTGAAGACAGAGCTCTTCAAAGAGCTCTTACTCTCCTAACACCTCTAACAAACTAACTAATTCTAACCTCATCTCCTTCTTCCTCTTCTCTACTCCTCTATCCCATTATTTCCCTCTGACCTCCTTAAGGCCCTATCTATAGATGCTTTATTTTTAACTTCTATTATTTTTGTACTTAACCTCTTCTATTATTTGCACTTCAATATTGTAAGTCGCTTTGGACAAAAGCGTCTGCCAAATGTAATGTAATGTAATGTAATGTAATGTAATGTATAGAAGCTCAGGGTCAGCCATGCTGCAGCTCTCCTGGACCATTGAGGGTTAAGAGCCTCGCTCAACAACCAGCAGTAGCAGCCTCGTTCACCAGGATCTGAACTCACAAGCTTGTGATCAATAACCCACAGCTCCTCCTACCACTGAGTCACTGCTGCCCTGTTTATAACTGAGACAGCAATCTGCTCAACTTCATTTTAATCATTAATATTCATCCATTCCTGCATTTCAGACCTGGTATTTTATATTATATATTTTTTATTTTTAATTATACAATGATAATTCACTCCACAAATATTTGAGTTTACTGTAGAACTGTATACTCATATAAAAGCAAATCATTTCCAACTTAAAACTGCAGCCACCAGTGTACAAAGCTTTTCATTTATTGTTCAGATTTGCCCTTCCACCTTAAAACATATATATTTTTTTCTACCTTAAAAATGCATACGTTACACTGAGCCTGTAGTAGATTAAGTTCTTTGAGAGTTTTATAGGTTTCTGATTATGTTCTGCAGAATTTACGAACATTTCACTTGAACATGGATTCCTATTTTATTGATCTGTTCCACCTTAAAAGCTGAAGACATTTAGTTAAAAAACCCCTCAAAGTGCATCTTCAGCCTGAAGCCTGTGTGTCCACAGTAGTGTTTAAGGTGGAACAGTAAAGTAGCAGTGTTTAAGGTGGACTTGTAACTTAGCAGTATTTAAGGTGGAATAGTAAATTATCAGCATATAAGGTGGAATTGTACATTCTCAGTATTCTAGGTGGAAATTAAATGCAGATCATTTAATTAAAGATGAAAAAATAAATGATCAGCATTTAAGGTGGAATAGTAAATTATCAGTATTTAAGGTGGAAATTAAATGCTGCTAATTAAATTAAAGGTGGAATAAAAAAATCAGCATTTAAAAGTGGAATAAAAAATGATCAGCATTTAAGGTGGAATGATAAATTAGCAGTATTTATGGTGTAATAGTAAATTATCAGCATTTAAGGTGGAGTAGTACATTATCAGCATTTAAGGTGGAGTAGTATATTATCAGCATTTAAGGTGGAGTAGTATATTATCAGCATTTAAGGAGGAATAGTAAATTACCAGCATTTAAGGTGTAAATTTAATGTTGATAAATTTAATTAAAGGTTAAATTATAAATGATCAGCATTTAAGGTGGAATAGTAAATGATCAGTATTTAAGGTGGAAATTAAATGCTGATAATTTAATAAGAAGTGGAATAGTAAATAAACAGCATTTAAGGTGGAATAGTAAATTATCAGCATTTAAGGTGGAATGGTAAATTAGCATTATTTAAGGTGGAGTAGTACATTATCAGCATTTACGGTGGAGTAGTACATTATCAGCATTTACGGTGGAGTAGTATATTATCAGCATTTAAGGTGGAATAGTAAATTACCAGCATTTAAGGTGGAAATTAAATGTTGATAAATTTAATTAAAGGTGGAATAATAAATGATCAGCATTTAAGGTGGAATAGTAAATGATCAGTATTTAAGGTGGAAATTAAATGCTGATAATTTAATAAGAAGTGGAATAGTAAATAAACAGCATTTAAGGTGGAATAGTAAATTATCAGCATTTAAGGTGGAATAGTAAATTAGCAGCATTTAAGGTGGAGTAGTACATTATCAGCATTTACGGTGGAGTAGTACATTATCAGCATTTAAGGTGGAGTAGTACATTATCAGCATTTAAGGTGGAATAGTAAATTACCAGCATTTAAGGTGGAAATTAAATGCTGATGATTTAATTAAAAGTAGAATAGTAAGTTAGCAGCATTTAAGGTGGAATGGTAAATTAGCAGCATTTAAGGTGGAATGATAAACTGATATGTTAAAATCTAACGCTTATGTAAGTGATTTACTGAAGGCAGTTAAGTGTATTTAAGAAAGCTGAACAGCAGCTAATCACATGCAGTGCAGGGGGTTGTGCTACTGTAATAAAGACAGAAGAAATGTGACTAACCATAATAATAATATAAGAGAGGAGGGCAGAGGAGATGTAGCTTCCACTTTAGGACAGTGAGAAATCATATTACAAGACTTTTTTCCAGGTCTGGATACTGTAAATTTATTGTAATATTTAACATTAACAGTTCAGAAGGATTTATAAACTATTGTTTTTAGGCTTCAGGTCTTCAGAAGTGGATAAGTGCTACCAGTAGTGATAAACAAGCTCAGAAAAATAAAATATCAAGCCCAGAGCATGAAATATAATGAACTACACGACCCACGTGTTCCCACACGTTCACTGTGTTATACAGTATATATCACAAATATCCATTTCTTTATCCTGTTCCTCATGCCCCCGAGATCAGCCCACGCTGCCAGCCCTCCATCTCCTCTGCATTTGCATGTATTATGCCACATCTCGGGCCGTGGAGTGGAGGGTAAAACATACAGCGTATATAAATATATGGTCACGGTTGAGCTCTGGTCAGGGTGGGAGGTGGTGGTGTGTTGCTGTCAGAGCCGCGGGTGAAGATTCCTCAGACTATAGGAGCTGTAATATATAACGCCGGGCTGTAGGTTGTTGTTCATGTTGAGGAATGGTGATGAGCCGTTAGGAGACGGTGGACGCTGGTGGAGAAGTGCTGCTCTCTGGAGCGTGGCCTGTGTTCTGAGAGGCTGGTTAGGCTCTGTGAGCAGCAGGACGTTTGGCAGATAGTTAGTCTGAGAGCGAAGCTTCAGAAGTGGCGAGACGGTGAGGGAGGATGTTCGTGCGCTCGCACGCTTTACACTACAGCAGAATACGAGCAGCTTCTTACTGCACACTTCATTTAACTCAGAATTTACAGCACCAGCCAAAGGTTTAGACACACCCCTTCTCTCTCATTCAGTGTGTAAATTTAATATTAAAGACTACAGCTCTGAAAAAAAAATACGAGACCACTTAAGAATTGAGTTTCCTTGATTTTACCAAATTAACCTCTGGAATATAATCAAGAGGAAGATGGATGATCACAAACCATCAAACCACCAAACTGACCTGCTTGAATTTTTGCACCAGGAGTAAAGCAGCATAAAGTTATCCAAAAGCAGTGTGTAAGACTGGTGGAGGAGAACATGATGTCAAGATGCATAAAAAACTGTGATTAAAAACCAACCAGAGTTATTCCACCAAATATTGATTATTTCTGAACTCTTAAAACTTTATGAATATGAACTTGTTTTCTTTGCATTATTTGAGGTCACCCACACACAGCAAGGGCTAAAATCTTATCATTTAGGAGCTAAGGTGCTGCCACTATGATCAGGAGATTGCTAGTTTGAATCCTGTTCATGCAGCTTGCCATAATCTGCCGGGGTCCCGAGAGAGCACAGTTGGTCTTGCTCACTCTGGGTGGGTACAGTACAGTAGATGGCACTCTCTCTTTCCCCTCATCACTACTAGGGTGATGTGGATCAGCACAAGGCTGCGTCTGTGAGATGATGTATCAGAACCGAGTCACTGCGCTTTCCTCAGAGCGGTAGCGCTGTGATCCTATTCGGCAAAAGAGTTTGAAAAGAGGCGGAGTCTGACTTCACAACTAATGAGTGGGATGGGTAATTGGCTTTGTAAATTGGAGAGAAAATGGGGAAAAATATAAATAAAATAATAAAAAACGCTGCCCTGTCTCTCTCTCTGCTAAATATACATTGATAATTTAAGCAACTGCAAACGATTAATTGTCCAAATCTCTGTCGCTTCACTTAAGTGTGATGAGCAGCTGCACAATAAAGGAATAAAGGAATAAGAAACGGCCGCAGGAGGTCGGCGGTCAGATGGTGGTCAGCCAGCAGATCTGCCGGAGCTCATCCGACACGCCCATCTCCTCAGCTCAGCGGCGTTAATCACCAGCGCGGCGGCGGCGCGGGCTATTACAGGCTCACACAAACAAGATGGAAGGCGGTATTGATCACCCGTCAGAAGCCGGCTTGACGTCTCGGGTCACAGTGGATTAACAGAATGCAAACAGAAGCAGGACGGACAGACGAGCGCCGCTCTGAACCCGATCCAGGAGGAATTAAAGCAGGGAAGGAGCCTGAATGCAAATTCTGCTCGTCCAATCACATCTCTTCTATTCTTTTCTTCAGTTTTAGCTGTTTTTTTTTATAGTTTTAATTCAATAAAAACACTTTCAATGGATGACTTATAAAGACTTTATGTTTATATATTTCTAATCTTTATCCCTATTACTCCTCAATTTACATCAGCCAATTACTGATGCCACAGCACCAGGTGGGTAAATACCAGAACAAGCCTCTTCCAAAACGTAATCACTAGGAGTGATGAGGTGAAAGAGCGCCAGCGACCAACTGTGCTCTCTCAGGGCTCCGGCAGCTGATTCCATTATCAATATAATCACCATCATCACCATCACCACTACCATCACTATTATCACTAATATCAGTATTATCACATTATCACTACAATCACCATCATCATCAATATTGCCATTATCACTTCTATCACCATTATCAATATAATCACCATGGTCATTATCGCCACTATCACTACAATCACCATATTCACTATCATCACTTTCATCATTATCACTACTATCACCATCATCAACATTAACACTTCTATCACCATTATCAATATAATCACTATGATCATTATCGCCACTATCACTAAGATCACTATTATGATTATCAGCACCATAATTACCTTTATCACTATCGTCACCAATAACGCCATTATGAGTACTATCACCATTATTATCACTATCATCACCATATAACTATTATCACCACCATCACTACTATCATTATCATCATTATCTCTATAATCACTATTATTACTATTATAATTATTATCGCCATTACAGCCATTACCACCATCCTTACCATTTTCACTTTTATCACCATTATCAGCATCACATGTAAAGGTTTTATACAACATACAGAGAAAACTATGGTCAGTCCGATCCTGTATCCTAAGTATTACTTTAACCCAGTTACTGTATATTATCAATTCATCCATTTGCATTATTATTAATTATTTTGTTGAAGTAAATCCATGATTACTGTAAAAGTATGATACTGAACAGGTGAAAATATGACTTTTTACAGAATAATAACAGAGTGAGGCAGAGTCTTACTCTTACCTTAATGGATTTCGCCAGAATTGTGTTGGATTTCTGCTTGTGAGCGAAGTGTAGATTTTTAGAGCTCTTTAAACCGGCCGTGTCCTAAAACATCACAACAAAAACACCCAGAATTAACAAACACACACTTTCATACACTACTATACATTTTAATACATTATTATACACTTTAATACATTATTATACACTTTCACACATTATTATACACTTTTACACACTATTATACACTTTCACACATTATTATACACTTCCATACACTTACATACACTTACATACACATTTATATATAGCCACAGGCTCCTTATAAAACATTTATATCCTGCGATCACGATGAGAGAACTCCTCAGTTCCTGGTGAACAAACAGCGCTGAGGTTTAAAGCTGTAGCCGCTAAGTGATAACAGCACCTGCACAGGTATACCACTCCACACACTCCACCAGATACCGCCAAATTCTGCACGAGATTATAGGATACAGACTCGCCGCCGATCCTCTGATACCTACCACGACTCAACAGGGCCAATCAAGCCCTGAGGAGTGGCCTGTCCATCAGCCCACAGCCTGAGAGGAGTTTATACGGGTCAGGTATCGAGATCTGGACCCACATTTTAGATACTGTTAGAAACTATTACTCACAGCAGTGAGACGGGAAATAAGATGACATTATATATAAAAACACTGTTACACAGTTTATTTACTGCAGTTCTTCTCCTGTCAGACTAACTCTAATTCTAAGACTTAATCTGGTACCACTTTAAAATAAGACTACCTTTATAAAGGGTTTATAAATGGTTTACAATTAGTTTATTAATGGTTGTTAATTAGGTTGTAAATGCTTTAAAAATCATTAATAATCAGTTATAACACATACGTAGAAAGGGCAACAATATAGAAGGCTGTTGGTTCACTATTTGGCAAACAACAGGTCATTGTTACCCTTTCTACGTATGTGTTATAACTGATTATTAATGATTTTTAAGGCATTTACAACCTAATTAGTAACCATTAATAAACTAATTGTAAACCATTTATAAACCCTTTATAAAGGTAGTCTTATTTTAATGTGGTTCCCCTAATCTGAGCTGTTTCCATGTGGGTCAGCCAGACGTCTTCCTGTATCAGTTTTTTCTCCAGTTTCTAAGAGTCTTTATTTGAAGGTGTAGGAAACAGTCCTCACCGCTCTCTGACTTCATCTGTAATTTCTCTAAATAAGGAACTTTATCTTTTAATAGTTTTAACAGAGTTCTCCGTGTTTCTGTTTTGGTCTTTTTGTAGTTATGATGATGAAAGTGTGAATGTGTAAAGGCTTTTATAAATGCATTTTTATTTCATTTTCATTGATTAATTAAGATCCTCCCCTCTTTTAACCATTATATTATTTTATTTTATATATTTTAACCATACATATTTACAATATATTTTACAATACAGTAAACAATATACATTTTAGCATACAGCATTTTTTAATGCTAAAACTTCAGTTAATTTGTTTTCCTTAAAGGCGCTGGCAGTTTACTGTTAAATTTTGTACAATGGATATTGTACTACTTCCATTTATTAACTGAACCTAAAGAGCTTAAAAAACGAGAGCAAAGAGACAGCTGTTCAACCTCAATCACAAGGTAACAACTCGCCCTAATAAGGAAACCTTTCAGAAAGAGAGAGAGAGAGAGAGAGAGAAAGAGAGAGAGAGAGGGAGAGAGAGATAGGTAAAGAGAGAGAGAGAGAGAGAGAGAGAGAGAGAAAGAGAGAGAGAGAGGGAGGGAGAGATAGGTAAAGAGAGAGAGAGGAAGAGAGAGATGGGTAAAGAGAGAGAGAGAGGGAGAGAGAAAGAGAGAGAGAGAGAGAGAGAGAGGAACCAAGAGATAGGTAAAGAGAGAGAGAGAGGAAGAGAGAGAGGGAGAGAGAGATAGGTAAAGAGAGAGAGAGAGGGAGAGAGAGAGAGGAACCAAGAGATAGGTAAAGAGAGAGAGAGAGGAAGAGAGAGATAGGCAAAGAGAGAGAGCGAGAGGGAGAGAGTGATAGGTAAAGAGAAAGAGAGGAAGAGAGAGGGAGAGAGAGAGGAAGAGAGAGATAGGTAAAGAGAGAGAGAGAGAGAGGAAGAGAGAGATAGGTAGAGAGGGAGAGTGAGAGAGAGAGACTACAGGTGAGTATTTACCTGGGAGTGCAGGGTATGTGCGGAGGTGAAGGTCTGGTATTTGAGTGGGATGTAGACGCTCTCTTTGGGACGCAGGTAAATCTGAGGAGCTGAGCTTTTCTCCTGCAGGTGAAACATCTCCTCCTCCATCGGGGTGCAGACCTTCACCAAGTCCTTAAAGTACCTCCACTCCTCAGCCTTTACTACAACACTGCAGAAAACAACACACACACACATCACTGCAGTTACAAAACATCTGCAATAAAATAAAATAATAAACCCCCATTAGAATACACTGGAATGTGCAGGGCTCCAGAGCTTCCTGTTAGTTATTAAAAATCTAAAAAACCTTCGTCACAGAATATATATATATATATATATTACATTATATAACATTACAGTTGTATTTAGATATGTATTTTACTAGTTGTTTTTCTCCAAAGAGTCTCATCTACTGTCTGACATCCATCCACATCTACTCATCTTAAAAAGCACAGTCATGCCACCATTAACCAGCGACTGGTGCAGCATCTATGCTTAAGGTTGCCACTTTTGAAGCTCCACAGTTGACTGACATGGCGATCTATCATACTACCCACTTGCTACGCACCATGTTGCCCTCCTCCTCTCGCAAGCTGATTGGCTCCTTTTTAAAAGTTGGGGCTTTATATGTTACAAAATATATGCTTAGTATTAGTAAAAAAAATAAAAAAATAAATAAAACGACAACAACAGGTGGTTTCCTCATAAACTGCTTCATACCCAAGTTCACTGAGCGCAAAGTCTTTGTCCTAATAACTAGCTTTAATCTCGTCCCATGTGCTCTTTTTATCGTCCCCGGGATGGTGGGACGGTGTTACTCTGGAGCCCTGAATGTGTCTGTAAACTTTTAAACTCAAATATTCTAAAACTCTTCTACAAGTCACATTTTTAAACTATTAACCAGCGACTGGTGCAGCATCAATACTTAAGGTTGCCACTTTTGAAGCTCCACAGTTGACTGACTCACTAGCCACTAGCACCATGTTGGCCATGTATGCTAGGTACTAAGACAAAAAAAAAGGTGATCTCTTCATAAACTGCTTTATACCCAGATTTACTGAGCGTAAAGTCTCTGTCCTAAAAAGAGCTTTAATCTGGTCCCATGTGCTATTTTTATCGTCCCCGGGACGGAGGGACAGTGTTAGTCTGGAACCCTGAATGTGTCTGGAAACTTTTAAACTCAAATATTCTCAAACTCTTCTACAAGTCACATTTTTTAACTATTAACCAGCGACTGGTGGAGCATCCCTGCTTAAGGTTGCCACTTTTGAAGCTCCACAGTTGACTGACATGGCGATCCATCAAACTACCCACTATCATCATGTTGCCCTCCTCCTCTCGCTGTGATTCCAGCAAGATGACTGGCTCTATTTTGAAAGTTGGGACTGTATTCGTTACAAACGATATTAGACTTAGACTTCATTTATTGTCATTCTTAATACACTCCTGTACAGAGAACGAAATTTTGTTGCATTGACTCGCAAAAAAAACAGAGAAAAATTAATACATATAGCATGTACGTAAAATACAAGATGTATGAAAATTTAGCAGCATAAATATTAAGTATAGATATATCACATAGATACACAATGTACATCTGCAAAAATATACACACCTCTATGATAGAAACATAAATATCTATAAATAAAGTGACTTATGCAGTTAGAAATATATAAAGTGTGAAAAGTAAATACTAGCACTCAGTTAAGCATATGACTCAGAGTTTCCTACATTACATTTCCTACATTGCTACATTACATTACATTACATTACAAAAAAAAAAAACAACAGGTGGTCACCTCATAAATTGCTTTATACCCTGAGTCTCTGTCTTAATAACTAGCTTTATTCCCATCTCATGTGCTATTTGTATCATACAGAATGTGTCTGTAAACTTTTAAACATTTTTTAAACTATTAACCAGCGACTGGCGCAGCATCCATGCTTAAGGTTGCCGCTGTTGAAGCTCCACAGTTGACTGACATAAAAAGAGCTTTAATGCCATCTCATGTGCTATTTTTATTATCTCTGGGACGGGGGGACAGTGTTAGTCTGGAGCCCTGAATATTCAAACTCTTCTACATGTCACATTTTTCAAACTACAGCCACCAAATTTGGCAAAATCATAGAACAAATAGTGTAATTCTTATTTTTATACGTTTTTTATAAATGTACTCTATGTATCTAAAGTACCTCCGTTCCTGAACCTTCGCTGTAACGCTGCAGATGAAGAGTGAAAAGAAAAAAGCTCATGATATATTATTTTTGTATTATTTTGCTGTCAGTAAAAAAAGCCGTGCGTATTATGTTATTTTTTTCCTCTATAAGCTCTCGAATTCTAAAGGAATGGAATTTCAGGGAACGTGCAGTAAAAAGATAACATGTACTCAATATACGGAATATAAAATATCACTTTCTCTTTCACAGTGGGGGAAAATTTCATGCACAAATATATGAAGGAAAAGGGTGCTTTAGACATCAAAGGCTGCACCTCGGGCTATTGTAAAGTGAATATTCTCAATAGATGATCAAAAAGAACAGTGGGCTTTTGAAACGGAGGCTCGGATGCACGGGACGCCGAGCCAGAACCCAGACTCCACCAGTTTCATCCTATTCTGTCCCATAATACCCAGCACTAAAGCAGCGTGTAATTCTGAGACTTCCACAAACTCCCGAAGAGCAGGAGATTTGAAAGTGACAATAGGATAGTGCACGGTTCAGAAATAGTGACGGGACCGGAGGGGGTGAGCACAGATTGGCAGCTTCACCTCATCCATCTAAAATACAGCATTTCAACAAGTTGGGAATCTGATCTCTACACTGAGATAAAACATGTAGGACGTAGAGTTTTTACTGCATGCACTGAAGGGTCCACTGAGGGTTAGTTGGAATCCTTTTGGGTGCTTTGGATTGTCCAGTTAGATCAGGATTTGTTCAAAAGGATAAAAATCTGGATTAATGGATCACAAAAAGACCACAAAATACAAGGCCCATCTCTAACAGTCATGGTTAACAGATAAGAGACAGTTTATACTTTATATACACTGATTAATGTCAAATTACTCATTTATCTTGCTAAAACTCAAGACAAACATGCTTTTGGACTCTTGAAATGTAAAATTTCGTCTTCTACAGCACCTCTAGTCAAAATCTACAGCAAATTTTCACTCAATTTTGTGGAAATATTAACATTTCAGGCAACATACTACGTTTAAATTCATTGTTAAGCAACATGTTACCCACCAGACCCATTCAAACACTACATTTTTTACCCAATCTCAAATTTATGCATCAACAACATCTAGAAATTAACTTCAAGACAAGACATGACAAGATAAGACAAGACACTTAATTCAGGACAGGTACACGACTTCTAGTCCACAGTCATACTGACCTACACTCATCTATTTATCATTTCAATCCCTCATTCCTCCCATTCAATCCTATTCATTTTCAGTTACAAGACAAGACAAGACAAAACAAGACAAGACAAGACATCCACAGTAACAAACCAGAATATGTTTTATATTTTAGATTCTTCAAAAAGTAGCTCCTCTTGTTTAGATGATCAGTTTTGAACATCTCTGCTGGATTTTCTCAGTCAGCTTTATGAGGTAGAGTCTCCTGGAATTCAGGCTTTCAGTTAACAGCTGTGCTGAACTCATCAAGAGTTAATTACTTGAATTTCTTGTCTCTTAATAAAGTGTTTGAGAGCATCAGTTAAAGTAAAGTAGTGAAGAGGTAGAGTTACAGGTATACAGTGAATAGTGAATATTTGAGTAATGTTCTAATCCAGATTATGAGAATCAACAACTACTCAACTAAGTTAAAGACCATCAACAACAATATAATGATGAAACTGGCACTCATCAGGAAACCAGAAACCAAGTTAACAAACAGCTCCCCATATAAGAGTATCTAAACGCTTCTTTACAGAGTATTTTGGTTTGTTTAACACTGTTTTTAAGTTACTACATGATTCATTATGTGTTCCTTCATAATCTGATAGATCACTTTTGATGCACTATTCATTTACTTCAATGTAGAAAAAATAAAAACATTGAATAAGATAGTGTGTGTAAAAGTTTGCTGGTACTTTATATATGTTTAACCTTTATTTTTTTTAAATAAACTTTAAATTCATCATTTAAGTCAAAAATTAAAAAGTCACATTTTTTATCTTGTTTTTTTCTTTTTTTTTTTTAGCAATAGTCCTTTTTCTTTACAGTTATTTTAAAATTTGTGTAAAAACAATGTCGCTTGATACAAAATAATGGTCCATAGTCATTTTTGTTATAGTTTTCCACAGTTGATATTTCTCTATACATATAATTAACCATATCATTTCAGAACATTTCTTGTTCTTTTTTTGGTAGGGAGCTCATAAATAATCTGAAAGCTATGGTTTTCATATTTATTGTAAATAAATATTATTTATTATGAAATAATACAGATTTATTTTGTTAATATTCAAGAAAAACATGCTTTTGGACTCCGGAAATGAGAATTTTTGTCTTCTACAGCACTTCTAGTTAAAATCTAAAGGAAATCTTCACTCAAATCGTCAATGTAGAGGACATTTTATCATTTCAAGTACGGCACAACAACACCTAACAATACCTTAGCAACCTATCAACCAATAGCTAAAGCATTGCAGCACCATGGCAACCACCTGATACCACCTTAGCAACCAGCACCTCTATTACAGAGTGAGAGAGAGAGAGGGAGAGAGAGAGAGAGACTACAGGACGAGTATTTACCTGGGAGTGCACTTTTTTTAAATAATCTTCAAATTCATCACTTACGATCAAAATAGTGACATTATTTTATGAGTTAAAAAGTAAAAAAATCAAAAAGTCACATTTTTAATCTTGTTTTTTTTTTTTAAATCAATAGTCCTTCTTTACAGTTATCTTACAATTTGTGTAAAAACAATGTCGCTTGGAATTAGAAATGTTGTCTTCTACAGGAATCTTCACTCAATTTAGTGGACATTTTATCATTTTAGGCCAAAATGTTACCCACCAGACCCATTTAAAACTACATTTTTTAACCAAATTGTGTTTGAGCTTCCAGTAAAGTGAAGAGGAATAAAAACCTACAGCAGAGGAGCAGAGAGATAAAGAATGAAAGAAGAAGGTAGAGAATCAGAGAACGAGAGAAAGCAGATCCAGATAAAACACGGCTTTTTCATGCTGCTGTCAAAGACGCAGCTATACTGTAGTACATACAGCACACACACACACACACACACACTCACAGAGAGATAGCATCAGAGGCTATATACGCTGTATTGCTCAACACACACAGTGACATGACAGATCTGCAGGTGTTGACGGCTTCCCGCAGGATCAGCTCAGCTCCTGCAGAAGGGTTGCTCTGGTATTATTTACACTAATAAATCAATCAATAAACCAAGGGACAATACTCACTCCTGTAACTGGAACTCATTCCTGTTACTTTTTTTTAATATTATGAGTAACAGGACTGAAAGTAACAGGAATCTGATTTTAGTATAGAATTTGCAAAAACATAAAAAATTAGCTACAAATGCTGCTAACAAATGCTATTTTTTCAGTTTTCTAAGGCTCCACCCCTCACCTTTCAACCTCTACCAGAGCCCCGCTCACTAGACCAGTTAAAGAAACGCTTTAATTTTGAACTTCAGAGAACACACAGCAGGATTCACCAGCAGACTTCTTTTGAGGGAGGGATCTGTACCTACTGTCTTATCACAATTAAGCATAAAGAACCTCGTTTGTGTTTTTTTTTTTCCATTTAGCAAAAAGTAACACCATTAACTGCAGCCAGGAACAGCTTATTTGCATAAAAGTGACAGAGCCCTTAAACGGCTCATTCTGAAAGGGACTGAAACTGATAAGATCTTTATCTTTATGAGAGTTATTTTGTGTTTAAAGAACTTCATGAACATGTTTTTTTTTTTTTATTTTGATAGAACATAGACATTGATTGATTACTGATCTGATCACTTCTGGATCAGAAGCCTCGTATCTCCGGACTGATTAATCCCACTGGCTGTTCTGAGCTCATTAAGCCCCTCCCCCTTTTCTTCAGCTCTGATCTCCAGCTCAGCTCCAGAGCTGGAGGCTGATTCTGTCTCATCAGATGAGTCTGATCTCTGAACACTGGATCCTCATCAGAGCTTTAAAATGATCAGATCTGACGGAGTTACGGGATGATGCGCTGGTGGCATCTTAACTGGCATTAAAGTTTCTAAAACTTTATTTGGGGAAGTTCAGAGCGCTGATAACTGTGGAGAGATCTGAGTAATACAACCCCAGTTAAAGTTTAGAGAAGTTGGGTGAAGGTTCACTGGGTAAATGTGATTATTGTGTTTAAGTGGCTGATGGTGTTTGTTCTGCTTTATTAGCCTGCTGTATTATACTGTGATCTATGTGATATTTTGTAATAAAATACATAATAAAAGAAAAGTTCTATGTAAAACAATGTATACAATGTGTAATTTTGTGGGACAAAGAAAACCCTACAGCAATCAAAGCCTTTAATTGAATTCTTAGGGCCTTATCGTATACCCTGCAAGAGGTGAGTTGTGGTGCTCATTGCTATCTTACACCCCATCGACAGTCTATTGTCATACCTTGCGCCTGCAGTATAAAAATAATTACAAAGAGTTTTGGATTATACCTAATCTAAGAGTGTGGTCGTCTGGAACGTGTCAAAGTCAGAGCTCACCTGGCTTTTAAAGGGAATTACAGCTGGCACACTGATTTGAATCATTTCATGTTATGCCAAAAATTAACCACACCCATAATTAATTAAGATAATTTGTACATGACTTTTGTGCATTTCGAGACGTGCAAGGTGTACTTTTCCCATCGTTACGATAGCAAAGACACACCAACATGCCCAAAATCAAGCGATATGTGATAAACATTCGACTGGTGCACTATAGAAGGCTAAAATAGGGCCCTAAATATTTGATATTTTATGTGCTCCTTAAGTCAAATAAAGATGCTTTTATTGTCATTTCATCTGAGTACAGGTAAACAGTGCACTAAAATTACGTTCCTCCAGAACCAACACAGAGCAACATGAAACAAACAGAACAATATAGACTATAAAAAATGCAAACGTGCAACAAATTGTGCAACATAGAAGTAAAGCACTACAATAAATACAATAAATACCATAAATACAGCAGACATCTACCCTGACAGTAGAATAAGCCACACATCTATATAAAAGCCCATTGATGCAAAAAAATGTAAATAAATAATAATAACAGCAGACAACCAGCAGACTTCATCTGAGTAAGGGATCTGTATCTACTATCATATCCAAGTTAAGCATGAACTAGCTTGTTTTGAAATTTAGCACAAACTACAGTGTCCTCTATTTGATCAGTGGAGTTGGAAATCCATTCTGGGAATAAAGAGATGGTCATAATGTTATGCTTAATGTTTTTAATGCCTTAAATCTCACCTGAGCTCCGGGTCATCACACTCGATGGTGATGGTCTGTGGAACATTGAAAGGGTTCTTGAGCAGGAACTCGAGGAACTCTGCGGTTCCGAGCGTGGCGTACAGCGTGTGCTTGGTGGTGAGGGCTTGGGTCAGCATGCTGGTGATGCTCTCGGCTTTACAGCGCTCCCGATACGCCTGGATCAGACGCAGGTCCTGAGAGTGCTGCGCCCGGTCCTGCTTCCTCTTCTGAGGGGGTTAGAACAGATTACAGGACAGATTACAACAAGACAATCAGCAAACAAGAGCCTGGCTATTATTTTATTCTGTTTTATAGGATATTTTATTTATTATTTTCCATTATAAACCATTCCCTTTGTAAAATTGCTTTAATCTAGTTCAAAAACGTGCAAAACACAACCAAACAGAGTGTGCTGTAATTATAGGACAAAACTACAGAACTTCAACAGCTAATTAACAACATGCGTTTTTAGTAGAAAGTCTTTCCGAGACATTTATTCCTACAAATTTGTGTTTATATCATCTTAAATAAAAGAAATACGGGTATCACACATTTATATAAACTAAAAAACTAAATTAAATTAAGAATACTATTCCTAAAAATGAAATTATATCATTTTTGATACGAAAAAAAAAGAAAAAAAAAAAACTGTTTCTGTACGTGTAGCTCAATAAATATGACCCATGGTTACCCAGATCAACCTCACTCACAAGATATCACCTCAAAACTTATACAGATGTAGGTGTGACCAAGCCATACCCTATTACAACTATTTTGAGGCCTCCTGAGGGCCTAATTTAGCGACCCATAGATGAATCGTGCACCGTGCAGCTTTAACAGTGCAGCTACCTGGACGTGTCCTCACTGTCTACAAGATGTTTTGTGTTCACTGCCACAATATAACCCACTAAATACAGTCTTATATATCTCACCATAGAGCTGCTCTTCTCCTGTAAGGTGGGCGTGGCCTTGTCCTCGTGCTGACGGACAGCTGTCATCCTGTCAATCTTCCTCTGACGCACTTCTTCAGTCTCGCCCCGCCCCTCCAGCAGGGCCCCGCCCACTTCTCTCGTCCGACTGTGCAGCAGACTGGCCAGCTCACAGTCAGTATCTGGCAACCGCTGAGCGCGCTTAGTGTTCTGAGCTACAACACACACGTGCGCACACACGCACGCCCGCACGCACGCACACACACAAACACACACACACACACACACTGGTTGGTGTACAGTTAGTGTACATTTGGTGTAATTGGTTGGTATATGGTTGGTGTATGGTTGGTGTACGGTTGGTGTACGGTTGGTTGGTGTATGGTTGGAGCAAAGACAGTACCGTTGAGGTTGAGGACGCTGTTTGAAGACAGATATTGTTTGTGTATGGTTGGTGTATGGTTGGTTGGTGAATGGTTGGTTGGTGTACGGTTGGTTGGTGTACGTTTCGGTATCGTTGAGGTTAAGGATGCTGTTGGAGGACAGGTTGGTGTACGGTTGGTGTACGGTTGTTTGGTGTACGGTGGGTTTATGGTTGGTGTACGGTTGGTGTACTGTTGGTTGGTGTATGGTTGGTGTACGGTTGGTGTATGGTTGGATGGTGTACGGTTAGTGTATGGTTGGTTGGTGTACTGTTGGTGTACAGTTGGTGTATGGTTGGTGTACGGTTGGTGTACGGTTGGTGTAAAGACAGTACCGTTGAGGTTGAGGACACTGTTTGAGGACAGGCTGCCTCCCCTGAATCCTGCAGGGGCGTTGCTGGGCTGGACGATGTGGGATCGGGATGGAGGGAGGAGAAGGGTGGAGGTCAGGGATTTCTGCACTGCACCACCTTTAAAACACATAAAATTCAATCAGACTGTTCTGAATCTACGGCTAGAAATAAACCAATCAGAGTGTCTCTTCAGCTCATCATTCTCTCTAAGAGTAGAACCAGCTGAGCTCTGACTTTGGTGTATTGCTATTGTAACGGTGCAGCTACCTGGACGTGTCCAACAAACTGTAATGCTCCGTAAGTAACCAAAGCTCTCTCCATGTATTACTCCGCCACATACAGGTAACCTAGCAATGATGCAGCGCTTACAAACCAAATACAAGCCAAATAGAGGAGCTACAAACAGAGCAGCAATGGAACTATTTTAACTGGCGGAGTTTTTTTTATAACCGAACAGATCTTATTTCAGATTTCCTCTTCTTTAACTTTTTAAAATCTTTATATAAACAGTGATAATAATGGAACTGTGGTATAATCAAGCAATAATAAAGTCAAGATTTAACGTGCTATAACATGTAATATTGGCACTGCTGTGCTTCTGTATTGTATTATTGCTTAATTATGTGGCTTAATGTTTTATATAATGCACTATAATAAACTATGTTGTATCTGTAAAACTATAGTCAGTTTGATTGAAAGTGCTGCATGTTAATGGTGGATTTATATATAACGTGCTGCAGAATGCAGAGCGTATGTTTACTGCATTGTTATCCTGATGAAAGTGTGGTTTCGGTTCTGACTGTGAGAGTGAAAGCAGTATTGATTGAAGCTCTGGAGAGAATTCAGCGTTTAGAATGAAAGAGGAGAAACAGTGTGCGTTGCATGGGATGGAAAATAACTATAATACGAGAGCGCGCCGGCGACGGGAATAGCGTGAATGCTATTTCTGCTGTATAAAAGGCCACAGAAGCAGCGGTCAGCACTCAGCTCCTGACCTTTACACCGGGATTCAGACCCGATCACAGGTCCGGTTCTGCTGCGGCGGCGCCATGTGCATTAATCCTCAGCTCCCGCAGCTTTAACACCAACACAAACACCCACCAGCACTCGCACGGTGCACATTTTACTATTACAGCAGGGGGGGAGGGCTGTAATTAGTGCACAGGGTGGTGGGCGGAGCTGTGAAAAATTATCATAATAATAGTAATCATAATCACGACAGATTCATAATAAAAATAATGTATAATGTAAAGCATGTTAATAGATATTAGCAATACATTACAAAAAAATATTAATAAATGCCATGTGAGCTGTATAACCCTGCTTTAGTCCACTGGAAGAGTGGGCTGCGAAGAACAACAGGTTTTCATCTCTTGCTTATGAATATTCATGTATGTAAAAAGATAATATTTCACCTCTGATTGGCTAACAGTGGTGCTGGTGATTCTGTATCTACTGTAACTGTAGATTAATTACAGAGCAGTACGGATACAACAGATTACGGTGCTGGTGATTCTGTATCTACTGTAACTGTACATTAATTACAGAGCAGTACGGGTACAACAGATTACGGTGCTGGTGATTCTGTATCTACTGTAACTGTAGATTAATTACAGAGCAGTACGGGTACAACAGATTACAGTGCTGGTGATTCTGTATCTACTGTAACTGTAGATTAATTACAGAGCAGTACGGGTACAACAGATTACAGTGCTGGTGATTCTGTATCTACTGTAACTGTAGATTAATTACAGAGCACTACGGGTACAACAGATTACGGTGCTGGTGATTCTGTATCTACAGTACTGTAACTGTAGATTAATTACAGAGCAGTACGGATACAACAGATTACGGTGCTGGTGATTCTGTATCTACTGTAACTGTACATTAATTACAGAGCAGTACGGGTACAACAGATTACGGTGCTGGTGATTCTGTATCTACTGTAACTGTAGATTAATTACAGAGCAGTACGGGTACAACAGATTACAGTGCTGGTGATTCTGTATCTACTGTAACTGTAGATTAATTACAGAGCAGTATGGGTACAACAGATTACAGTGCTGGTGATTCTGTATCTACTGTAACTGTAGATTAATTACAGAGCAGTACGGGTACAACAGATTACGGTGCTGGTGATTCTGTATCTACTGTAACTGTAGATTAATTACAGAGCAGTGCGGGTACAACAGATTACGGTGCTGGTGATTCTGTATCTACTGTAACTGTAGATTAATTACAGAGCAGTACGGGTACAACAGATCACGGTGCTGGTGATTCTGTATCTACTGTAACTGTAGATTAATTACAGAGCAGTATGGGTACAACAGATTACAGTGCTGGTGATTCTGTATCTACTGTAACTGTAGATTAATTACAGAGCAGTATGGGTACAACAGATTACAGTGCTGGTGATTCTATATCTACTGTAACTGTAGATTAATTACAGAGCAGTACGGGTACAACAGATTACAGTGCTGGTGATTCTGTATCTACTGTAACTGTAGATTAATTACAGAGCAGTATGGGTACAACAGATTACAGTGCTGGTGATTCTGTATCTACTGTAACTGTAGATTAATTACAGAGCAGTATGGGTACAACAGATTATAGTGCTGGTGATTCTGTATCTACTGTAACTGTAGATTAATTACAGAGCAGTATGGGTACAACAGATTACAGTGCTGGTGATTCTGTATCTACTGTAACTGTAGATTAATTACAGAGCAGTACGAGTACAACAGATTACGGTGCTGGTGATTCTGTATCTACTGTAATTGTAGATTAATTACAGAGCAGTACGGGTACAACAGATTACGGTGCTGGTGATTCTGTATCTACTGTAACTGTAGATTAATTACAGAGCAGTACGGGTACAACAGATTACGGTGCTGGTGATTCTGTATCTACTGTAACTGTAGATTAATTACAGAGCAGTACAGGTACAACAGATTACAGTGCTGGTGAATCTGTATCTACTGTAACTGTAGATTAATTACAGAGCAGTATGGGTACAACAGATTACAGTGCTGGTGATTCTGTATCTACTGTAACTGTAGATTAATTACAGAGCAGTACGGGTACAACAGATTACAGTGCTGGTGATTCTGTATCTACTGTAACTGTAGATTAATTACAGAGCAGTACGGGTACAACAGATTACAGTGCTGGTGATTCTGTATCTACTGTAACTGTAGATTAACCCTTATTTATAAACAGAAATACAAGAAATACAAATGCATTATTATTATTTTTTTTGTAAAGATCAGGTTCTAAAAAGTGCTACAAATACTATGAATACTGCAAATACGCTCAAGCACACTTTACTGGACTTGGTTTAACTTCACTTTAGCTTCACAAGGTTTCACATGTACAAGGTTAAATACAGCACAGCTGGCATATGTCCTCCTTTATATTCACTACCAGCACAAATAATGTCATTAGCTAGCAGAACTCCTTTTACATATACAAATTAAATGGCGTATTAAATTAAATGCATTAGTGAAATCTGTCAAATATCTGTATTAAATGGTGTTTTTGAATAGAGGTTATGTTGAACAGAGTATTGAGTGTCGCCACAGATGAGCCTGCCGTTTCCTGCATGATTTATTGATGGGGAGAATAAAAAATGTATTGTATTTGAATGGGAAAAGGTAAAGGACAACCTTTGAGCTTGGAGTGTCCGGTAATCTTTATTATTATTATTTTTATTTTTTTCAGGCTGGAGATATTGAATTTGTGAATCTCATAAAAGACTTGTGCTCTGCAGATGTAATTACTACACCACATGGGACTCGCCTCGGACACATAATTCTCCTTTCAAAGCATTTCATTATTAGATTTCTCTGACCTCTAGAGGAAATAACACTGATAGCGAATGTGAACGCCCTGCTGCTGATACAGAAGATGAGGGAAATTGCATGTTTAAAGTTTAATCGGAAAAAAGAAACAGTTTTGTGTGATTTTTCGTCTGAAACTGTAACTGAGTTCTGTTTCGAGACCTGGGCCTGTTTCTTAGCAACTCATTGTCTTACACATGTGTAGCAACACCTTAGCAACCACCTAGCAACCACTTTGTAACACCTTAGAAACCATCATAGATACCACAGCAACAACATAGCAGCCAACTAGCAAACACCTAGCAACACCATAGCATTAAATATACTCTTACACATGCTCTGTGCATTTTTTTATTAATATTATTTAAATTATTACTTAGCACCTCATTGTCTTACAGTATGCACATAACTGCAATCGTTTTTGCGGACCTCAATATTACCCACCATGGACACCATAGCAACACATTAGCAACCAAATAGCAACTATTAGTAACACCATAGCAACCACCATGGATACCACAGCAACACCTAGCAACCACCATGGATACCACAGCAACACCTAGCAACACCATAGCATTAAAAATACTCTTACACATGCTCTGTGCATTTTTTAATTAATAATATTATTTGAATTATTACTTAGCATCAGTATACAGTATATATGCACACAACTGCAATCATATTTGCGGACCTCAATACTACCCACCATGGAAACCATAGCAACACCTTAGCAACCAACTATCAACCACTCAGTAACACCATAGCAACCACCATGGATACCACAGCAACACCTAGCAAATGCCATAGCATTAGACGTAGTCTTCCACCTGCTCTGTGCAATTTTTTCAACTATTGTTATTTTAATTATTACTTATCAAACCTTTTTTTTTTATATGCACATCACCTGACTTGTTTAGCTGTTTTTGAAACCAACTAAAAACCGCTTGGTAACACCATAGCAACCACCACAGATACCACAGCAACACCATAGTAGCCAACTAGCAGTGACCTAGCAACACCTTAGCGACCACAAATCAACCACTTAGTAACACCATAGCAACCACCATGGATACCACAGCAACACCATAGCATTAAAATTACTCTTCTACCTGCTCTGTGCAACTTTTTAAATGATTGTTATTTAAATTGTTACTTAGCAACACGTTTTCTTACAGTATATATGCACATAACCACAATCGTTTTTGCTGGCCTCAATATTACCTGTTACGTTTTTTTTTTTTAACGAGGATGCCATAGACACATCATAGCAACCACCATGGATACTATAGCAACACCTTAGAAACCAATTAACAACCACTTGGAAACACCATAGCAAACACCACAGATACCACAGCAGTACCATAGTATCCAAATAGCAACGGCCTAGCAACAGCTTAGCGACCACAAATCAACCACTTAGTAACACCATAGCAACCACCATGGATACCACAGCAACACCATAGCATTAAAAGTACTCTTCCACCTGCTCTTTGCAATTTTTAAAATGATTGTTATTTAAATTGTTACTTAGCAACACGTTTTCTTACAGTATATATGCACATAACCACAATCGTTTTTGCTGGCCTCAATATTACCTGTTACGTTTTTTTTTTTTTAACGAGGATGCCATATTATAGCAACACATTATTATGCCATATTATAGCAACCACCATGGATACCATAGCAATGCCTAAGTAAGATGTGACGTTTGACGGTTCCACTAAAACTGGTGAAAATGTGGGCTGGTTCACTAAAAACACCAAGGTTCTTATAAACCTGAACGAAACCGGTTCAAGAACTGGAGTTATTTTGGTGGAAAAGCACTAAGTGTGAACAGTGGAAGACTTTCGTATCAGAATCAGTCAAATAAAATTGTGAAAAGTGTTGGAACATCGTGTACAAACCCCCCGGCTGATACGGCTCATTTAGATGCAGCTGGCAAACGAATAACAGAGCGTTTCTCAAGGTTAGACAGTTTCCTGTCTCCCTGTTTGACTGAAATCTAAAATTATTGATTAGATGCAAGCAGGCGTGGTGGTGATGAATATCTGTAAAAATGAAATGAATAACTGAATAACTGCTCGATGTGTGTAGATATGATTATGCACGGGTTTGCGGGCTGCTCTGAGTTGTGGCGGGTTGCCAGATAGACATATTGGAATGCCACATTAGCCTGCATCTTAATAAGCAGTTCCCAGGTACAAATCTTAAATTACATCATCCCATTATTTCACACAGAGCTACCGACACAAAACTCAAAAAAACCTGCTAAAAGGACTCGCGCTGACTCTCTAAAACTCGAACAGTCTTTAAATACTGAATATTAGGCTCTGAACAGTTTGGCTAAACAGAAGATAGAGGGAAGTTGCGTGTTTAAAGTTTAATCGGAAAAAAAGAAACAGTTTTGCGTCAATTTTCGTATGAAACTGTAACTGCGTTCTGTTTCGCGACCTGTTTCTTAGCAACTCATTGTCTTACACGTGTAGCAACACCTTAGCAACCACCTAGCAACCACTTAGTAACACCATAGAAACCATCATAGATACCACAGCAACAACATAGCAGCCAACTAGCAAACACCTAGCAACACCATAGCATTAAATATACTCTTACACATGCTCTGTGCATTTTTTTATTAATATTATTTAATTTATTACTCAGCACCTCATTGTCTTACAGTATATATGCACATAACTGCAAAACTGACTCTCTAAAACTCAAACAGTGTTTATATATTGAATATTGTCCACTAACCGCTACTGCTAGCGGTTAGCTGCTAATGCTGCTGCACCCAGCCTTAGAGGAAACACCAGTAGGGGGAAGACTAGTACATGCCTCCTCTGACACATGTGAAGTCAGACTGCCAAGTAGCATCACAGCGCTAACACTCGGAGGAAAGCGCAGCGACTCGGTTCTGATACATCAGCTCACAGACGCAGCCTTGTGCTGATCCACATCACCCTAGGAGTGATGAGAGGAAAGAGAAAGTGCCATCTACTGTACTGTACCCACCCAGAGAGAGCAAGATCAACTGTGCTCCCTCAGGGCTCCCGCAGCTGATGGCAAGCTGCATGAACAGGATTCGAACAAGCAAACTCTTAATCATAGTGGCAGCGCTTTAGACCACTGGACTACTCGGTACCCTATTACAAATATTTAAACTAAAGTTTCAATTCATTATTATTTACAACCTTCTTAAACATTAAAATTAATAAAATAATACAAAAGTAATATGTAATATTGTGTCAATTAATAATTAGTTAAGACATTAGTTAACCATTTAACGTAATCATTAATTACGTTAAAATCATTAATTTTCCCAAAAATAATCAGTGCTTCTTATTTATAAATGTATAAAATCTACCAGTCAGGTATTATGGAGCAGTAAAGCCACTTCACTGACTGTAGCCTGCTGCTAACCCAAGCTATCACTGCTAGGGCAGCGTTAGCATTAGCTGCTAACCCTGCTAAGCGCTAGCTCTTTTGTCGTTCAGAGGAGAGAACGTATATCAGACTGTAGTCTGTGCATTTACTGTGTTAAAAAAAGCTTTGTGGGATGAACCGTCAGGGGTCATTGTCCACTAACCGCTACTGCTAGCGGTTAGCTGCTAATGCTGCTGCACCCAGCCTTAGAGGAAATCTGGAAATCTAATCTAGCAAAATGACAATGAAGGCTTCGAGTCTCTGCTGATGGAAGGACATTACCGAGACCTGCTGAGATGTGGGTTGAAATAGAGTGTTTAACATGTAGCAACACCACAGCAACCACTATAACAAGCAAGAATGTCTTGCCTATTGCCTTCTGCACTTTGCTTTCTGTTTACTGCCTCTGAACTTGAGTCAATAAACCTTATAAACCTATATTCTATTGTCCAGCCCTGTTTTGGTATAAAGACAAAGCTGAATTTAACTTAACTAAATAAAACGAATAAAAAAAAAATATTTTAAAAAGAAAACCTACGTAAACTTTCCTCTTTCCCCAAGCTGACTCACAAATCACAAATCCCAGCAGTTCTTCTGGTTTATGCGTCAATATTATAAGCAATATCTAAGCAAAAACAAGTCAGCCACAGTCTTCAGCGTTCTTTAGTAGAGTGCGTCGTTTCTTATCTTACAACCGTAGCTTTGTTTTCTGCAGAGACGGAGAATTCCACATCGCCTTCACTCCAAATGTTCACAATTGTTTCCTTAATTCTTCCCGTCAAAGCGGAGATAGGGCACGTCGTCCCAATAATTACTGCACAAATGTGATTTTACATACAAGCTTCCCTTCAATCTCAATCTCTCGCTCTTTCTTTCTCTCTTCTTTCTTTTTTTATTGCTGGATTTCTCTCAACTCCTCCAGCTCAGAGTTCTCCGGCTTATCGAGCGTCTGCAGCCGAGCGCTGAATTAGAAAACGGCGGCGAGAAAGTTCCCAATCCTAATCTCCATTCCCTCCATCTGCCCGCATTCAACCAACCTCAGCGCGAGAGGAGCGAGAGCGGGCCGGGAGCAGGTGAATCGGCCTGTTGCGCCGGCGATAGCTCATTAAACCGTACGACTCTCCGAATCCGTCCGCGGTGCGTTTGTTTATTCCATTCTTCCTTAATTAAGTCATCCGTTTCCTCTTCGAAAGGATTTCGCCGCTGTTTAATTCTACGCTCGCCTGTCGGCTTCGAGATGAAATTAATTATAGAGGATTTGATTTGTTTTTTCCTCTCGGTTCGTGTTTCACAAACGGCAAAACGCCGATCAGCATGGGGCCAATTAAAGCAGAACCTCATTAATTCCCAAACACAACCATTCATCAGCCGTCCATCTGATGCCAGTCAAAAACGGTGGTTCAGAAATATTCGAAATGGAGCATCTCCGCCCAGCAGGACATGCTCACACCATTTCACCCAATCAAAACAGTTGATTGGACATAATTAAAGCACTGATTAAAACATTAAATGGACAAATTATTGCATGCTGTTGTATTTCCACTTGGGTCTCGACTGCCCCTATAAAAACTCCAAGCTCCAAAAAATCTCTTTCATGGACTGGCATCCTTTTCCGTGTATCAGCTGAAAGAAACTGAAGCCATTTTGGTCTGCTAGTTAAGAAACATCAGACAGTACACATCAGGATTAACCAGCAGACTTCGTCTGAGGGAGGAATCTATATTTGCTATCTAGCATACAGCATCTAGATACATAGTCAGACAGATACATAGCCAGATAGCCGGACATAATCAGATAGTTCAGACAGACAGAGAGACAGACAGCTAGACAGATAGGACAGACAGATACATAGGCAAGCAGGCAGGCAGGCAGGCAGACAGACAGACATACAGACTTTATCTTTGCTTGGACAATTGATTGAACATAATTAACCCTTTAATGTGCCTATTAAAGAAAAAAGCAATAAAATATTAAGTTTTTTTATTTCGTCTTTTAAAAGACTCAAGTTTTTAAAAATGACACTACTAATAAATGTTTGAGATAATGTGGTAAATCTATAACACTAACTATAAACACAAAATATTAATAAATAAGTTGCTGTAGAGTTACATAATTCCATTCATCAAAGAACACAAAACTCCAAAATATGTTAAGAATTTCTCTTAAAATTCCATTAATTATCTCTTAAAATGTAATAATTGTTGAGTGATCTATTGATCAGAGCTAAAAGATACAGCGCCCTCTAGTGGAGTTTACTAGCAGTGTATACCTGATTGCCCTGATTGGCAGAGAAGGCACAATCAGGTTCAGTTCATTTTAACACTTTGTTTAATAAAATACAGTGATTTATAACTGTGCTCTAGCTGAGATTAAAGGGTTAATGCACCGATTAACACATTAATGCTCAATAAGGACCGGAGAAAGTGGAGCATTAGCGTGAGGTGATGAGATTATAAGAGTATAACCGTTATGTCACCATGTTCCCGTGGACAACAGGCCGACTTCTCCTCCTTTTACCTTTCTTTCTTTTCTCCTGTTTAATCCTCCTTCGCTCCGTTCAGGCCTTTGTCTGGTAATTGCTTTAGCCTTGACCTGGAGGATTCTGGGACGCACGGCACGTCGCCACACCGATAAAAATCTCCATCAGTCTTCCTGCAGATAAATTCCGGATCCCGAGCTCAAACAGCCTAATGACCATTCCTCATTAGGAAACAAATAAGATGGACAAAGGCATTAATCCCGGATAAAGAGACGGCGCAGAGCGGCCCTGAGCTCCACCGATTCATGAATTTTGGAGGAGTTAATTGATTGTTTGAGGGACGAGCCGGAGACGGAGGGACGAGCTGATGGGTATCTGAGTGTTGGGTTGGGTTTTATAAGCCAGATATTTTATAATTACGCGTTGGAAGATAAACATGAAGGAGAGTTGTGTGTGGTGTCGGTTCTGCCCTTCCTCAGAAACTAGAGGACAATCCCAACTCCTCAAGGAGCGACTCGGTCACCATTCAGGACTAATCCCATTTCACCTGTTGCCTCTACCACTAAACCCCAATTCTTGTGGGGTTAAAGGGGTTGAGTGTCCCAATTTGTGTTGGAATAGAGTTGTTAATGTTCAGAGGGGTTGAGTGTCCCAATTTCTGTTGGAATAGAGTGGTTGAGTGTTGAGAAGGGTGGATTCTTTTTGGGATTGACGGATTGAGTCTCCTGATTCTTGTTGGGATAAGGGTTGGGTGTCCCAATTCATGTTGGGATAGAGGGGATACGTATTGAGAGGGGTTGAGTGTCCCAAATCTTGTTGGGATAGAGTAGAGGGGTTGAGTGTCTCGATTCTTGTTGGGATAGAGTAGAGGGGTTGAGTGTCTCGATTCTTGTTAGGATAGAGGTGTTGAGGGTCCCGATTCTTGTTGGGATAGAGTAGAGGGGTTGAGTGTCCCGATTCTTGTTGGGATAGAGTAGAGGGGTTGAGTGTCCCAATTCTTGTTAGGATAGAGGTGTTGAGGGTCCCGATTCTTGTTGGGATAGTGTGGTTAAGTACTGAGAGGAGTGGATTGTGTCGATTCTTGTTGGGATAGAGGGGTTGAGTCTCCTGATTCTTGCCTCAACTCTTACTGGGATAAAGGGGTTGAGTCTTGCGATTCTTTATCAAATAGAGGGGTTAAGTCTTCTGATTCTTGATGGGATAAAGGGGTTGAATGTCCTGATTCAGCATGTCCCACTGTACTCTCTCTCTCTCTCTCTCAGACTCCGGCTGCTGATGGAGAAACAGCATCCGTTATCCGTTGACTTGTTACTGTAGCATTTAACTCTAACCTGCTAACCCTCATGGACGGTGGTTGGTGTGGTATCACGGTTATCACGGATGTTCCGGTAGTGGTGGTGAAACTGCACACTTGTGATCAGATCACCCAGGCCTGTGTTTTATTCTCCTGCACCACTCAGAGGCAGTTCTGACTCCTTAACGTTGTTCAAAGTTAAACGAACACCAGGCACAGACCTCTAACATCACCCTCCTAAACTACAGTGATTTATTGTGCACTCGTGTCCTTGCACCAGACTGTCACCCTCACAGCGAGACCTCGGCACACGCCGAACACAGTACCACCGGCACAGTGCGCCGTTCAGCGTTTACACAAAGAGCCTGATTACAGCGCTCACTTTCACAATCCATTTCAATAATCTCACAGCCAGCTCTTAATTCAGCATGTCTATCAAATTTCACATCATATTATTTGTCATTCCCCTCAGATACTGTTTGTTGGCAGGGTTAATTGCAGCTCATTTAATTCCTATTATTTCAGGTCGGTCACGGTTGACCCTTTGTCCCGGTGACAGAAGCGTCACTCTGAGTGCTTCACTCTTAATAAGAGTAAAACTTATTTATTAGACTATCAAACTTATATAGGAAACATTTAAGGCCAGAGCACAATGACAAATAAAAATAACAAACATTAAAAAACAGCGATATGGCACATAAAGCACGAGTACGGCAGATGTTTGTTTTTAGCTTTTACAGAAAAGTTCTGGCATCATTATACTGGTTTCCAGACTCTTTTAAAATAGATTTTAAAGTACTGCTAATAGTTTTTTAAGGCAATAAATGAATTTGTATCATCATATATTACAGATTGCAGTCTCCTATAATCTCCTTATGTTCCCAGTCGTTCCTTAAGATCCAGCACTTCCAGTCTGCTTAAAATACCTAAAGTTTGTATTATTATACATCGATATATGTATCAATTTACATTTTTATTTTTTATTTTTGTCACAACCTTGTTATTTTAACTAATATTATTTTTTTTGCCCTTTTCACAGTTTTACAATTTGTATTATTAGATGTTATTTTCTATTATGTCTTATCTGGCTAATTTTACTTTACTTTTACCATGTTTTTTTTTCTTTTCCATTTTTTCTTTTTATTCTGATTACCTCTCTATTTTCACAGCACTTTGAGCTGCATTTTAATGTATAAAAGATGCTTTATAAATAAAGAGTTTATTATTATTATTATTAAGTAAATAAATTGTAAACACAGTCAAATATTTATAAGTATCATGACTACAGATCAGGGGTAGGCGATATGGACGTAAAATAATATCACAATATTTAATAGTATTTTCGTGATAACAATACTCTTGGCGATATGACAAAATACTGTATTAAAAAAAATATATATTTTAAGAATACACTCCTGCACCAAAATGAAAACTAAATTTTACTATTGCATACAATATGATATAGCACACTCCTAACTGAGATATTAAAAAATACAAGAATTTTATCAGATTTGTAACAGAAGTCAATAATCCAGAATGTCATGATACTAATAATAATAATAATAATACACTCCAAATATTTCCATATATCCAGGATAAAGTAAAATAAATGATATGGGACAGAAATATAATCTGTATTTATTAGATATATAACGGGAAATGAGAACAGTGTGAAAAAAGAAAAAAGTAGAACCCTGATGTTACAATTAGGGGTGGGTGATATGGCACCATATTTCAGATTATAATATAATTTACAATATTAAAAAATGTTGCTGATATTATTGCGTACAATATGATATGATCATATTTTAGTGATCTATAGTCGAGCAGTCAATAGTGCGAACAGTGTCAGTGTGTCTTTGCTATCATAACAACGGGAAAAGTACACATTGTGCAACTTGAAATGCACAAAAGACATGTACTAATTCTCTTAATTAATCATGAGTGTGGTTTAATTTGGGAGTAATGTGAAATACACCAATCAGAGTGTCTCTTGCTCATCATTCCCTTTAAGAGTCAGGTGAGCTCTGACTTTGGCGGATTGCTATATTAACAGTGCAGCTACCTGGATGTGTCCAACAAACGCTTCTCAGCAGAACACTTCTCACCTCCACCTTCCGTTTGAGGATGCCCCACAGATGCTCAATAAGGTTTAATTTTGAGGTGGAAGGATTGTAACATAATCTATATAAATAAAGCAAGCGCTTAGACAGTTGTGCCACCTAAGAGCCCAGTTCATTTTTACGTTGTTATATAACAGGATATATAGCCATTTCCCCAGCCATGAGGTGTTCCTGCTGTTATTTTTTTTTATAAAAGGTTAAAACATGAGGATAATAAATGCTAATAAAATATTTTTTTCTATATAAAAAAGTGAGAAATCAGCAGAAATGACGCGTTTCTTACCCACGTTGCCGAGTCTCACATGCAGCCGGCCTCTGACGGTGGTGTAGACGCTGATGGCGGGGACGGCGCTGTGTCGGCCCGCGTGCTCTCCGGACAGACCGGCGTCCTGCAGGTAATCTGTGGTGATGACCTCCAGCTCGTGACTCACCTGGACGGCAGGTCGACCCTGACGCAACATGTGCTGCACAAAAACACAACAGCAGGTCACCACTCTGCACCTGCCCACAATTACTACTCTCTGCATTAATAATTATAATGATAATAATACACTTTATTATTTTTATATAGCACCTTTTATACTTTAAAATGGAGCTCAAAGTTCTGTACATAAACAAATAGGAAAATAAAACAGCAACAAAATAAAAATAAAAAAAAGAAGCAAATAAAAAGACCTAAAACCAGAAAAATAAACATAAAATTTTACAAAAAGAAAAAAAAATGTTTTAACTACTTCTAAAAAGCAGAAACACAGAAGGCAAAACACATATTGATTGGTAATGTTTTCCAAATTTTTGGTTGACGCATGTGATTCATTTGGAATCAGCAGTACTTTGCACAAAGCACTTTGATAGGCAACCGTCTAGCATCCCATAACAATCTCCTAGCAACTATCTGGCATCCCATAGCGACTGCCTAGCAACACCACAGCAACGTCCTGGCAACTATCTGGCATCCTATAGCAACCACCTATCAACACTACGGCAACCTCCTGGCAACTATCTGGCATCCTATAGCAACCACCTAGCAACACTAGTAACCACATAGCAACCTCCCAGCATCCATCTGGCATCCCATAGTAACCACCTAGCAACACCACAAAAACCTCTTAACAACCATCTGGCATCCTATAGCGACTGCCTAGCAACACCACAGCAACCTCTTAGCAACCTACTGGCATCCTATAGCAACCTTCTAGCAAGAAAATCATACTTTCTACCAGATTAATAAATATATTCATTAGATTTTTTAAAATGTTAATTACACATACAAATGTATGTTATTTTATTATTTATTAAAGTTCACCACCTCACTTTATATCTTAAGTTGATCAAAATTCAAAAAGCCACACCAAAAAATTGTGCTTTATAGCACAGAAATGATGGTATACTATTCTAAGATATTCTAACCTATACTAACAAAAACCTCCTTTCTGTATTTTACATCCAATAGCAGAACTCACAGCCATGAAGAATCTCAGAATAGAACTGTACATACAAACATATACGATACAATATGATAAAAACCTCAGTAAAGTATAATCTAAAAATAAAAGCATACATTTTTCTCTTCAGAAACAACATGCTGTACATTGAAGTAATTTCTCGGAATTGTGTATCTGAGTAATCTCGGTTGAGCAGCTGCACTACTGCTGAAAAATAGTCGCTGTTCTTCTTTAATTACAGAGTTTCTACAATATAATCTGTTTGTTAAATATCATCCTTTAAGAAATCTAACTATTTCCATACAAATGACCCCAACTGATTGCAATTAAACCAGAAACAGAATTCTCTCTCAAAGCAGGTGCAGGTGTGATATTATGAATATACTGTATAAAATACGGTAGTTTTAAATATATAGATATTTATGGAAATATTTATTAATATTTTTCTACATAGTAAATGAATAGTGAAGTGATCTATCAGATTATGAAGGAACACATAAGGAATCATGTAGTAACTTAAAAACAGTGTTAAACAAACCAAAATACTCAGTTTCTGAGGCTGGTAACTCTGATGAACTTATCCTGATGAGTGCCAGTTTTATCATTATAATGTTTTTCATGGTTTTTGCAGTGACTGCAATTGAGGATACTTTTAAAGTTCTTGATTTTTTCATTTTTTACTTTTCTTTACTGAGTCTGCCTTTACTGAGCTTACAATGCAGCCAAAATGCCAATTTCTAAAAACATAAAAAGCAGTTTAAAATAAAGATTTAATTTATTAAAGCCAAAAAAAAATAAACATCCAAACCAACCTGGCCCTGTGTAAAAAAGTAACTACTTTCCTGGGAAGGTCCTGATGAGAGCCAGTTTCATCATTGTACTTGAGCACTTGAGGATACTTTCAAAGTTCTTGAAATTCTTGATTTTTTTCGGATTGACTGACCTTCATTTTTTCTTAAAGTAATTTTTTTCTTTACTTTTCTTGCTTCTCATAACCTGGATTCGAACATTACTCAAATATTCACTATTCACTGTATACCTGTAACTCTACCTCTTCACTACTTTACTTTAACTGATGCTCTCAAACACTTTATTAAGAGACAAGAAATTCAAGTAATTAACTCTTGATGAGTTCAGCACAGCTGTTAACTGAAAGCCTGAATTCCAGGAGACTCTACCTCATAAACCTGACTGAGAAAATCCAGCAGAGATGTTCAAAACTGATCAACTAAACAAGAGGAGCTACTTTAAAGAATCTAAAATATAAAACATATCTTAAAATAAAGTGTTAAATAAAGGACTATACTTTTATAAGGAATATATATATACTCATTTTTAAAGTCTAGAGTGAGTATCTATAGATAAAAAATGATATAAAACTCATAAGTATCTGAATAAGAGAATATTAATGCACTGACTGCAGCATTTATACATCCATTAGCTTCAATACGCCTGGGTTCAGTTCCACACCAGTGCTCTCCACTACTGATCCATATCTGTGTTTTCCTCACTTTAACACACCTAATCACCCAGATAATCAGCTAATGATCACACTGTGAGGCTGAATATACTGTAAATACTGTATATTCACAGAGAGAACACATATACCATCTAGACTAATGAGTATATGTGCTGATAATGGAGAGTCAATAGAGAAAACAACTGCAGCAAAAGCATTATCATTATAAGTTCATATTCATAAAGTTTTAAGAGTATAGAAATCAATATTCGGTGGAATAACCCTGATTGGTTTTTAATCTCAGTTTTTTTTCATGCATCTTGGCATCATGTTCTCCTCCACCAGTCTTACACACTGCTTTTGGATAACTTTATGCTGCTTTACTCCTGGTGCAAAAATTCAAGCAGTTCAGTTTGGTGGTTTGATGGCTTGTGATCATCCATCTTCCTCTTGATTATATTCCAGAGGTTTTCAATTTGATAAAATAAAAAACTCATCATTTTTAAGTGCTCTCATATTTGTGTTATTAAAGAATGTGCTGAAAACTCAAAGGAGAAATATGTATTTCTTCATTTTATGTAAATAATTCAGGAGTGCCAACACTTTTGGTCATGAATATACTCGTGCATCTCAAAAAATTACCATTTTAATTTTGTGAAGTGCTTAAATTGATTTATTAAACAGTAATAAAAGTGGATTTTCAGCATTGTTTTTATGAAAAAACTTTCTATGAAAAAATATTATTATATTATTAGCCTAATATATAAATGCATTTATTTTAACCCTTTATTTATTTTATTGTTGATGATTATGAAGCTTACAACCAATGAAAACCCAGAAAATAAGTGTGTCAGAAAATTAGAATATTATATAAGAGCAATTTGTACTTTTGGCAGTGTGGACAGGATGCCAAGTCCTGCTGGAAAATGAAATCTCCATAAAAGTAAGGTGTAAGATAGCAATGAACATCACAATCCCATAGAGCCCATAGTGTTTTTAATAAACGGGCTTTTCTGAGTATTTTTTTTTTCTGTGGTTTTGATTCTATAACAGGAAATCTGATCTGAACGCCAGTCTCGCCGCCCGTCTCTCACCGCTGCCCACTGCAGGACGCCGGTCAGTCAGACAGATATGAACTATGTCAGACAGGACAGGAGACAGGAACATGTCAATCACTGCTGAAGATGCTTCTGATGTGCAGGTTGAAGACATCTGTCCGAATTTGTCTGACTGAACTGCTTTAAATTGCTCAGTTCGCTGTGAGACGTTTCAGTACAGTACTGCCTTTTATTAGCATGTAGCTTTAAGCTATCTGTTAATATTAATGCTGCTGATCTCAGAGGTTGAATTATAAATAAAGTTCTAACTTGCAAATAAATGGAATTTAGGAAATGTTGTCTGTAGTTTATAAAATAAAACAACAACTCAAATATATACTCAAATATATAGCTATAAATAGCAAAATTTGAGAAACTGATTAAGAAGCTTAAGTGATCTCTTTATTTTTCCAGAGCTGTATAAAATACTGTATTGAGCAGATAATTAAGGGGTTAAAGAAATGACTTTTGTCATGGTAAAACATGATAGAAGGTACTTACCTTTGTTGAATAGCTCCCACAGCATTCAGAGATTCAGTAATTTTGTACTTATTAGAGGCAGGCTATGCGGGGTCTATGTATATATATGTCTATGTCATTATCAGTACAGTAATGGCGGCGCTCGGAGCTGAAGCTAGTAGTGTTATGGAATGTAAGCAGAGGTGTTTAATAAGCTTCTTCTGCACTTTTTAAGTTATTAATGCTTAGTTTTAAATGTCAGGGCTCTCCAGATTCTAGCAAGAAGGTTTGGAGCTACTTTGAGCTGGATAACAGTGGAAAAGCGATTTATTGTGGCAAAATATCCCCTGATACAGTCGTTGTACAGAGTGCTGAGCAAAAAGCACAAAATTACTGTATCTCAGAAAGCTGCAGGAGAGCAGAGGTGAGCAACTTAACAAAGATAAATACCTTTTATCATGTTTTACTACAACAAAAGTCCATTTTACACCAGAGTTCAGACCTTTAAGGCACTTTTACAGCTCAGTTGTGGATATATAAACTGAAGCCCAGATGTTTTAGCTAAATTTAGGGTCTATCCTGAACCACACATATGAACTCTGGCTTACATGCAGTCAGTCTACAGAGTGAAATGTTTAACCCTTTAAACCCTACGGATAAAGTTTCCATCCAAAATCTCACCTTGTGTTTCTCAGCTTAATTACTCAGAAATCCCTTTACACATCAACATAATCCATATATGGTTAGAAAGGGCGGAGCTTACTCTTTCTAAAAATAGTGATCACATCCCAGTGCGGTAAAGCTAAATCTACAAGAAACCCATTGAGAAAAAAACACCTAAAAAAGTGAAAAATCTCCTTCCCCAACCAATATTATTTACATTTAGTGCTTCAAACATATTTATATGATGTTTCAAACCAAATAATAATATCAGTAAATAAAGACTCAAAAGTGTGAAACTACCTGCTTTACTCAAACTAAAGCTAGGTATGGTGTGCGCACTACTTTATATCGTTTTTATTTTACCTACACATTTTTACTAAATAGTTATTTTTGCAATAAACTAAATTTTTATTTATTTAGACTAAAAAAAAGTTTATATTTTTGTATATATTGTAGTTTTCTTTGTGTGTCCTGATTAAAATACTGAAAGGTATAGGCTGCTCTGAGTGTCAGGTTTTTAGTATCTTCATGTATCCTAGAGGTGTGATTATTGATTATCAAGAAAAAAATAAATAATAACTCCGCCTGATGCTGTTTCTCCATGTATTTTATCAAAGTAATAATTAATAAACCATGTAATGAACTCAAATCATCAATATTATTGTGCTATTCTTGTAACTCATAAACACTCTAGTCTAACCATTTCTGAAAAGATGAGATCTTAGGTGTGAATATATTTAAAGTTTATACATTCAATAATAAGTAAAATTTTGAGCAAAACATGATCAGTTCCAGGAAAATAGAACAATTCTGCTTCCTTTTACATTTTAAATGATGATATTTTTGAGCAGCCGTATGTCTTCTGGAGTAAAAGAGATCAGGGCATGTGTCTGTCTGATATAATTACTGTGTTATAAGACCTGAAAGAGGAACTGAAAACAAAAACGGAGACAAAAAACACACTAAAACAGCCGAGAGTTCAAAGGGTTAAACAGCAGCTCTATTCTGAGCCGGGCTGTAGATATCTGTGCTGTGTTACGAGTCCCAGAATTCAGTGCTGTTATTCCTACAGCTGTAAGTGGGCCAGATGAGGGTGGAAGTGGGCCAGAACTGGGCCGTGACTCATTTGCTCTCGGGGAGTGCTTGTTGTGCGATTTTATGAGAAATGCCACCATAAAGAAACACTTCACAGATTTATAATTACTGACTGAAGCTACCATACTACCATCTGCTGCCCGACGCTGCCCTGCCCATCAGCCGAGAGCACCCACATCACGATACGGGCAGGAAAACAACAACAAATTAATAAAATAATCTGATGTGTCATCATTTCCTGTTCCAGATGTTTCTAATGCAATATACGGACAAAAGTATCGGAACACCCACATTCACATTACACATCTACAGGAGTCCTTCACTCTGAACGACATCAGATTCTGCATCCGTAGGCATCAACACAGAGTTGGTCTGGTTAAATATCTTTCACTTTTTTACAGTGGAGAAAATAAACATTTGATATGCTGCTAATTTTGCAAGTTTTCTCACCTACAAAAAGAACAGAGAAAAAAAAATCACACTGAATTATTATTTATTGCATGAACTGAGTGTTAAAACTTCAGAATTTAATTGAAAAGTTACTTTATTTCAGTAATTCAGTTGAAAATCTGAAACTCATATATTATATAGATGTATTAAACACAGAGTGATCTATTTTAAGGATTTATTTATTTTATTGTTAATGGTTATGAAGCTAACAGCCAATAATAAAAAAATAAAAAAAAAAACAGAAAAGAGCCTCAGAAAAGTTAGAATATTATATAATAAGACCAATTGGTACTTTTTGTCAGTGTGGGCAGTGTGCCAAGTCCTGCTGGAAAATGAAATCTGCATCTCCATAAAAGTTGTCAGTAGCAGAGGGAAGCGTGAAGTGCTGTAAGATTTTCCGGGAAAACAAAACTGCACTGACTTTAGACTTGATAATAAATATATTTCCTTTTCCAGCAGGACTTGGCAGACTGCCAAAAGTACCAGTTGTTTCTGACCGTTTCTGACTTTTTGTTTGTTTGTTAAGATTGAATAATATGCTCTATTGCTGTATACTGCTAAACAGTGCACACCGATTTGTGTAATTGGAATAATATCTGGAAATCTGTCAAGGAGTATCTGACAACCTGACAATCAGAGTATATTCTGCAGCAATAGGAATATAAAGTGCGTGCACACACACTTATCTTCTAATAAATCTTCTAACAAAGCTCAGTTTCCTCTGCTGAGAAGCGTTTGTTGGACACATGCAGGTAGCTGCACCGTTAAAATAGCAATCCACCAAAGAACCAAAGTCAGAGCTCACCTGACTCTTAAAGGGAGTTAAAGGCAAGTCTGATTTCTGACACTCTTTCACGTTTTCTAATTTCCCCCAAAATTAACCACATCCATGATTAATTAAGAGGATTAGTTCATCACTTTTGCTCATTTCGAGCTGAGAAAGGTGTACTTTTCCTGTTGTTATGATAGCAAAGACACACTGACACGCCCTAAATCAAACTGCACAGTGCGCGGTTGACGACTCTCCTATAGATCACTAAAATATTTTCCTAAATTAAATTAGACAGCCAACAATTTTTACTTTCAGTGATCGCTTGACACTGATTTTTCCCCCCAATCCTTTCTTAGAAGAAAAAAAAAATGACCCAATTGCATGATCCCTCCTCCACCAAAACTTTACAGCTGGCAAAAATCCAGTAAGGCATGTAACATTATATATAATTTATCATTTTGACCCCTTGTTGAGTTGATAATTTTTTTTCTGACTGTTCAAATGTATTTTTGTTTGTTTGTTTGTTGAGATTGATTATTGTGCTATTACATTGCTGTATACTGTAATAAATCTGAATAAAACGCGTCTCTCAGAATGATTCAAGAACTCAATTAAGCTGAGTTAGACCGGGGTCACGCTTCCTCCATCTGGCTGCTGATTAGAGATTAGAATTGTCAACAACAAACAAACAAACAAGCAGACAAACAAACGCAACACCACACACACACAGCCCATGTGCCCACGCCACGACCGGCTGACAAATGCCACGCTGTGCTGACAGGCGGGCGTTGGGTTTATCGGCGGGTGATCTGCTGCACTGTGACGGGGAAAGGTCATCAGTCGGCCGGTGGGCGACGCGGAGGTCTCCTCTCGCGCTTTGTTTCTGTATCTGCTATTTTTTAACCTTTATTCAACATCTGCTGTTTAACAGATGACTTACTGAAGAGAACAGTGGCGCCGGGCACGCCGCCAACCCCCGGCGAGTCCGGTCCGAGAGTCCGAGACGACTGCGCGAGAGCTACAACTGTTTAAAACCATTACCCACACGCTCTCAAATCCACAGCTCATCAATTCTGCAGCAGATCACTGTCCCGACTCACCTGCACCGAGATCAGACATAAAACATTCATAGCGGAGAGGGACTCGCCGTACAAACCTGCCCGGACCCTCTAACAGCTGCTGCAGTATGACGAGACCGAGACGAGCAACTCTCAGACTCCTGATCATCCTCAACGGTTTAACCCTTTGAACTCTAGGCTGTTTTAGTGTGTTTTTTTTGTCTCCGTTTTTGTTTTCAGCTCCTATTTCAGGTGTTATAACACAGTAATTATATCAGACAGACACATGCCCTGATCTCTTTTACTCCAGAAGAGATACGGCTGCTCAAAAATATCATCATTTAAAATGTAAAAGGAAGCAGAATTGTTCTATTTTCCTGGAACTGATCATGTTTTGCTCAAAATTTTACTTATTATTGAATGTATAAACTTTAAATATATTCACACCTAAGATCTCATCTTTTCAAAAATGGTCAGACTAGAGTGTTTAAGAGTTATAAGAAAGCATAAGAATATTGATGATTTGAGTTCATTACATGGCTTATTAATTATTACTTTGATAAAATACATGGAGAAACAGCATCAGGCGGAGTTTTTTTTTTTTTTTTGATAATCAATAATCACACCTCTAGGATACATGTAGATACTAAAAACCTGACCCTCAGAGCAGCCTATACCTTTCAGTATTTTCAGTATCAGGACACACAAAGAAAACTATATACTATAAAAATATAAACTTTTTTTAGTCTAAATAAATGTAAAAAAAATGTTTAGTGCAAAACACCTACTTAGTAAAAAGGTGCAAGTAAAATAAAAACTTTATAAAGTAGTGCGCACACCATACCTAGCTTTAGTTTGATGAAAGCAGGTAGTTTCACACTTTTTCTGTGAACACTTTTGAGTCTTTATTTACTGATATTATTTGGTTTGAAACATCATATAAATATGTTTGAAGCACTAAAGGTAAATAATATTGGTTGGGGAAGGAGATTTTTCACTTTTTTAGGTGTTTTTCTCAATGGGTTTCTTGTAGATTTAGCTTTACCTCACTGGGATGTGATCACTATTTTTAGAAAGAGTAAGCTCCGCCCTTTTTAACCATATATGGATTATGTTTATGGGTGAATGGATTCCTGAGTAATTAAGCTGAGAACACAAGGTGAGATTTTGGACTTAAAATCCGTCTGTAGGGTTTTAAGGGTTAAACCTGCCTGACTCGTCAATAAGCCTCGCTGTGTTTAGACTGCCAATCTGCATCTGATATTTTGCTTATTTACTGTAGATTATGTGCAGATTAAAGTTCTGATAGTCTGGACTACTGACTCAGCAACCCATATACTGTAGATACTGTACTACACTATACATTTGTGATGTTCAGACAGGCAAATCCAATCTGAACGGATTGCATGAAAAATAGGTGTTGTGCCAAATTGGCACCCCTGCCAAAAAGTGCACCCCTATGTGCATCCAAAAAACTTAGGTTTTGAAATAAAACAGACCTGATCTAAAAACAAAACCGATGTTCCTGAAACTGTACAAACTTCTCCGATTCATTTTAAATAGAAGCAAAGGTGTAAAAAGTATCTCTATTCATTACTCTGCAGGTAGAAGTATATTTTAGATAAAATAATTCTGTAGAAGTTGAAGAAGAATCAATTCAAGCTTTTTACTCTTTAAGTAAAAGTGTAAATATATTGATTTTTTTAAAGTAATCGTGCACTACCCACCCCCAAAACACATTTTTCTAAAAGCTATAATGACTATAATGTTAAAATATTAAAATGTTATGGTTGATAATATAATTTGGTATTTTGCACTAGGCTGATCACTAGTGTTTCAGCTGCATATATGCTGACTGTAAATGAATGTATTGTAGTAGAATGTAAATATATATTAATTAATATATGCTATGCTATGTTCTTGCTGGAGTGTGTGTGTGTGTGTGTGGGGGGGGGGGGGGTCCTCTTTAATACCTTCAGCTCCACAGCAGCAGAACCAATCAGCAGCAGCGAATCACTGTCCCACACGTCTATCTGCAGCGAATGAAGCGCCAGGTACCTCAGAAACCACGCCCTCTCCCCCGGCTTCAGAAACGATGGATCCGCTCGGTACTGAAGCTGCAGCCCAGGACAACCTGTGACACACACACACACTATTGTTATGTAGATAAAATAAAACTAAATAAGAATGAGATATAAATAAAATAGAATATAAATTAAATAGATAAGATAAATACTGTATACATAATTTAAAGAGGATAGTAGGGAAGTAGGGATGTATCAGCAACATGAAACATGAAACTTTAGCAGCATGGATGTATGTAAAAGATTAGCAGTAATATGAAAGCAGTTGTTATGATATATATATATATATATATATATATATATATATATATATATATATATATATATATATATATATATATATATATATATATATATGATTATTTATTTACTAAGGTAAAAAAATCAAACCAAACCAACCTTGGCCTTGATGAGAGCCAGTTTCATCACCATAATGTTTTTGATGGTCTTTTTTGCAGTGACTGCACTTGAGAATACCTTCAAATTTCATCTTTACTTAATTAAGTAGTTGTTGCATCTCAATCTCTACCTCTTCACTACTTTACTTTAACTGATGCTCTCAAACACTTTATTAAGAGACAAGAAATTCAAGTAATTAACTCTTGATGAGTTCAGCACAGCTGTTAACTGAAAGCCTGAATTCCAGGTGACTCTACCTCATAAAGATGGCTGAGTAAAGCTGTTTAAACAATGCAGGACATTTAAATCTTTATATTTAATCAGTGTTCGGTGGCTTGTGTGAATCATTAGGCTGTAGAGTGTCTCTGTGAACAGTAGTGTATAATAGTGAACAGTGCAGGCTGAGAGTGTAGAGGAGCACTGGGGGATAACACTGCTCTGCTGGTAGTGGAAATATCTATCTTTTATGGATCAGATCATGTCGGCTGAAAGAGCGTCTCAGACAGGGGGCTGCAAGTAAGAGCATGTTTAACGGCTGAGTAACCCCCTCACAACCCCGGCCCTCAATCTCCACCCACCCCCCCCCCCCATCCCTCCCTCTCCCCCCTCCATCCCTCCATCTCCATCACCCCATCCCACTTCCTCTGACTCTGTCCTGCTGCCTGCATCCGTCCTCCATCGCCCCTCACTGCTCGCACCATTACCTCACCCAGCGGGCAGAGATAACACCACGGAGAGAGAGAGAGAGAGAGAGAGAGAGAGAGAGAGAGAGAGAGACAGAGAGAATGAGAGAGAGAAAGAGAGAGAACTAGCCCTGGCACAATAACCAATTTTCTTAGCTGATATACTGAAGTATCAACTCAAGCTATTTACTCTTTAAGTAAAAGTGTAAAAGTACTGGATTCAAAACTACTTAAAGTATAAAAGTAAAATTAAAAAAAGCCATTAAGAACACAAGCTTAGGCCACGCCCACAGAGTCCTATAGTGCATTACACCCCCCTCCCCAAAACACATTTTACTAAAAACTTGTTCTTTGTGAAACACAGCAGGCCTGAGTTGTTTATGACGCTGCACATGATGAAACTCATCATGTGAAACTCTGCAGCAGCTAGTAAAAGAACATTTTTAGAAAAACGAGTCGAACAGGAAAAGCACCTGTGAATTGGTATTCATGGCCCCGCCCACCTCTGTGTCTCGTCAGATAGGAGGAGCTAACAGCGCTAGGAACAGCATGCAGTTAATTCCTGTGTAATTAGTGCGAATAACACATCAGTGTTTATATACTTTACCCAGTAATTCAGAACTAAGAAACAAATGGTTAGAATTAGTCTATGGAGGAAAAACACCACCAGCCAAGTACTATTGAGATAGATAGGTGTTTAAACAGTTGAGACCAGTTCTGTTTACACACATAAGGGAAGACATGTAATTGTAAAGTTGTAGAGTTGGATCTCAAAACTCCAACTCCCAGAATCCACGGTGGTGATTAGCACTAACCAGCTATATAAACCCCAGTCAAACCAGTCCTCTCTCTCTCACCTTTGTAGAGGGGTGACCAGTTAAAGAAAAATGGCAAAAAAAAAATGGAGAAAAAAAAACGAAAAAATTGAAAAAAAAAAGATTAAAAAGAATAGAAGAAAAGAAAAGCAGAGAAAAGAAAAACGGTAAGGGGAAAATCAGAAAAAGAGGAAAAAAGAAAAGAAAAAAGATAATACATTTGTTAATTGTTAATGTGTAACTACACAATCTAAAGTGAGACCTTTCTTATGTTATATATATATATATATATATATATATATATATATATATATATATATATATATATATATTATTATATTATATATGTTATAAACTGCATATGGCAGTGTGTAATGTATATATAACATTATTATTTAATAAAATAACAGCGATTATAAATAGGACAAATGACTGGAGACGGTTGCCAGCACCAGATGTTTAAAATATAACCCGTCCAATTCCATCCAGCACCGACATGACAAGATAATTCCTGACAGGATCTTCCCGCAGAGATACACAGATATATAAATATATATATATATATAAATATATAAACGCAGTGCCGGAGGGGACGTGTTTGGAAGGTAATCTCACCTGAGCTGAGGGTCCCGTCTCTGTTGATGAGCGAGAGGATGGCGGGGTAATCAGGCCGGGCTCCGGGTTCGGGCTGAAGGAGCCGCAGGTTCTGGCTGGTGACGGGAGGGAAGCGGTACAGCTGGAAGGTGAAATGGATGGAGCTCGGCCAATCAGAGTTCACACCTGCCTGAGGCACCCTGTGGACCGCAAGGGATGATGGGTAAGAAAAATTCCAGTCTTAAGCAAAGATTCATCCAGACATCCAGATCACCCAGACTATAAAGGACCACATAAGGAATCCTGTAGTAACTTAAAAATGTTAAACAAACCAGAGCTGGTCCTGATGAGTGCCAGTTCCACCATTATAACGTTTTTGATGGTCTTTTTTCTACTTGCTTCTCATAATCTGGATTAGAACATTACTCAAATATTCACTATTCACTGTATACCTGTAACTCTACCTCTTCACTACTTTACTTTAACTGATGCTCTCAAACACTTTATTAAGAGACAAGAAATTCAAGTAATTAACTCTTGATGAGTTCAGCACAGCTGTTAACTGAAAGCCTGAATTCCAGGAGACTCTACCTCATAAAACTGACTGAGAAAATCCAGCACAGATGTTCAAAACTGATTATCTAAACAAGAGGAGATACTTTGAAGAATCTAAAATATAAAACATATTCTGGTTTGTTTAACACTTTTGTTTACTTAATAATTCCATATGTTTTTAATATGTTTAGTATTAATCTAGAATATAGAACATTTTAAAATAATGAAAAAAAAACCCCACTGAATTTAAGGTGTGTCCACACCTTTGACTGGTACTGTGTATATAGCAAAAACATTACAATGATGGAACTGGCACTCATCATGACCGCTTCAGAAAAGGAAGAGTAAGAGTTTCCTCTGTTGTACAGGATAAGTTCACTAGAGTTACCAGCCTCAGAAACCACAAGATAACAAACAGCTCCCCAGATAAGAGCATTTTTGTTTGTTTAACACTTTAAAAAAAAAAAAAAAAAAAAAAGAGAAAAACGTGAAAGACAAGCCAGTTCTTTCTGTCACACCTTTGTAGAGGGTAACTGGCCGTGTAAATTGGGGAGAAAATGGGAAAAATTAGAAATAAAATAAAAAAAAAAAAAAAAGAAAAGATGAAAGAAAAAGAAAAGAGAAAGAAAAAAGTGAAAAGAAAAGGGAAAAAGAGGAAAAAAGAGGAAAGAAAAAGGGAAAAAAAGAAAAGAAAAGAGAAAAGGGACGAAACATAAAAATTAGAAAAGAAAAAAGAAAAGTGAAAAGGAAAGGAAAGGAAAGGAAAGGAAAAAAGAAGAAAAGAGAAAAAAGAAAAGAGGAAGGAACATGGAAAATGAAAACAGAAAAAAGTAACGGAAAACAAGAAAAACGATGATAGAAAACAAAAGAAAAATAAAAAAAGAGAAAAGAAAAGAGAAAAAAAGAGAAAAAAGGAAAAAGAGAAGAGAAAAAATGGAAAAAATGAAAAATGTGAAAAAAGATAAAAGAAAAGAAAAAAAAAGAACAAAGAGGAAAAGAGAAAAGAAAAGAAAAAAAAAGAAAAAAGAGAAAAGAAAAAAGTGTGTCCAAATTTTTGACTGCTACTGGATACATTACCAAACTGTATGTGTGTATATATATATATATATATATATATATATATATATATATACATATATATATATATGTATATATAGTAGAAAACTCTAGAAAGCTTGGAAATCTAAATGAAAAGCTAAAAGTTAAAAGTGTTTTGTTACCTGTGTGGAAATACGAGGTTTTGTTCTGCAGCACTGATACAGTTATATCTCTGATCTGTTCTCTCGTCCCGCTGAGGCTTCAGACTGATCCAGGATCAGTAAAATAACCAGAGAACATTCAGTCCTGTAATTACGGGTCTCTGATCTCTGTGTATTTTGTGTAATTTCAGTATCCATGTTAAAATATTCAGCGCTTTATTCAATAAACCTTCATTTATACGTATAAATATAGTAAATTTGCAAATATTGTGCTAAATAAAGTTTTAGTCTCTTTATTATGAGGTTAGAATCAAGATTAGGTTAGAAATAGTTTAGAGTTAGGATAAAATTAGGTCAGGATGAGTTAAAATATACATGCACATATTCTACCTCTCTTTACAAAAGCTACAATTTAGTTTTACAAGTTAGAATAGGGGAAAAAATGTTATAGTCTACGCAAAACATGCTCATTAAGTTCTTTCAAGATTCAGATTAAATTTCAGATTAGATTTCAGATTCAAGATTGGGTTAGAATTAGTGTAGAGTTAGGTTAGAATTAGGATGTAACAGGATCAGGGTGATTTAAAAGTTAAAATATACATATTCTTTTTACACAAGTTAGAATAAGAAAAAAAGGTCTATAGTCTGTACAAAACATGCTCATTAAGTTCTTTCAAGATTCAGATTAAATTTCATGAAGTTCAGATTAAATTAATAAAATTCAGATTAAATTTCAGATTAGATTTCAGATTCAAGATTAAATTTCAGATTATATTTAATACATTTCTTATTAAATTTCATAAAATTCAGACTAAATTTTATAAAAATTTATAATTAAATTTTAGATTAGATTTCAGATTCAAGATTAGGTTAGAATTAGTTCAGAGTTAGAATAGAATTAGGACATAATAAGGTCAGGGTGAGTTATAAGTTAAAATATACATATTTTTTTTAGAATAAGAAAAAAGGTCTATAGTCTGTACAAAACACACTGATAAAGTTTTTTACACAAAATCTTTTTTATATAAAGATAAAGATCTCAGAAAAATGGGATTAGGATTATGTCTACTGTTCCTATTATTTTGATTAAGAAATCATTATTATTTATATAATGTTTTTTAACAAATGAAAGGAACAATGCACAATACTAATGACCAATGGTTTTAAAACCAGAATGGGCCCTTTTCACATTTCCGGGTTTGGAATGCGGAAGTAAAAAATAGCAGGGTAAACAACGCGTGTAGAACGTATAGACGAAATGGAGCAGCATAGGAAATGCTACTGCAGCGAGCCTTTCTGCTCAAACAGCAAACGCAAACAACCAAACCTGAGTTTCCACGACTTTCCAAATGTCACACGTTTACGCGGTAAATAGATAAGAGCAATTAGGAGAGAGGAAAATGCCACATTTACGGTTCTGCGCGGCAGTACATATGCGTGTAGCCAGCACTTCAGGCCGGATGAGCTATATGTCAAAGCGGGAGGGAACAGAGCCAGGAATCAGTTTCAACACGATTCGCCTGGAATAATTTTGGGAGTCGATATGAAAACCGCCTGACACCCTACGAGAAGGCAAGTACTCGTCTCGGTTTGAACACTGAAGCTGCCATGGGACAGAGAGACGAGGAGGACCTGAAGCTATGCTAACCGAGCCAAGCACGATTACTGCCGTCCACCGTCTCCTGGTGAGTAATTTTACAACTCTTATATCCATTTACACAATAAATACACAAGCCAGCTACCTAAATGTCCATTTGAATAATTAATAATTACCTGAGTAATAGTCTCAAGACAGGATACCTACCAAAATAACATTGGAGATACAATATATACTGAATAACCGTATAAACTTACAATTCATAACTGAATAAAGTCTTAATATGATATAATTATTTGGATAAAGTCTTAATATGCAATATTTACTTGAATAAAGTTTAAACTTACAATTAATACCTGAATAAAGTCTAAATATGCTATACTTATTTAAATAAAGTCTTAATATGCAATACTTACCTGAATAAAGTCTACACCTACAATTCGTACCTGAATAAAGTTTAAAATTGAAATACTTATTTGAAGTCTAACTTGCCTAAATAAAGGCTAAATATTCAATATTTACCTAAATAAAGGGTCAATTTGGCATGTTTACCTGAATTACTGACTTGTGTCCGAGATATCATTTGTTGTTTAAAAACTTTCCAAGCACAAGTATGGTTTATGTATTATACCAAAGAATACCAGTATTTGTTAGCTAAACATAGCACAGTAAAATATACCAGTTTACCTAATTAATAATTGGTGTACAATATAGGTCAATTCAGAGTTTGACTTAAATTTTGTCAGAATATCTGTCAATATAAAACTAAGCTAATGTCTTTTTTCCCCCCTTTTGTCGCAGGCAAAGTGGACGCTGCAGCTGCACGAATAAGGGAGCTGGAGCAAAAAGTGATTGAGCTGGAGAATTAAATAAAACAGCTTGCAGACCAACCTAGGCTTAACCATTTCTGCTCAACTAAAGAAGAGTTCCACTTTTTCCACACAATTTCCCTTGACTCAGTACAAAATTCTGTCTAAATATTTTAGCTTTAACTTACCATGTGAGCTTCATTTGTTTTTTGTATTTTTAGATTTTTTTTTATTTGAGTGTTTTATAAATATAATTAATGAAATACATTTTAATCCTCTTGTCCCAGGTGCTTTGTATTTGTTTTATCTGTAGACAGTCATAGATGATTTGGTTACGACTGTATTCACTAGGCATACCATTGCAGGAAATACAATATTCTAAATATACAGTTTAAACAATATAGCTAGTTGTCAGAAATTATGCATTTTTTGAAGCACAACCAAAATGTTATGTTTACCCAAAATATCCTGATTTTTAAAGTTAATTAAAATGTAAAATAGTTCCATGACACCCAATACAAATAGATTGATTCAGTAAACAAAATGTCAATGAACTGAAATGTTTTCTTGCTTGTTGCTGGCTCTGCGCTACATAAAAAGACAATTCAAGCAAAGAATACAAGTTTATTTAGAAAATTCCATATTTCCACAAAAAACAAACTATAACAGAACATGCTGCTGGGAGAGGGACTGTTTTAAAGCCCATGGTGCTTTAATGGGCAATCTGATAAAGCAGAGCAATAGTATGATTGGAAAAGGCCTTCCCGGCAACACTTGCACGATGTCTTTATTACCTCCACAGGATCTGGGTGGTATGAAGTCACCTGTAATGCAAAGCACAGACATACTGTCAGCTCTGAGAAACATTTTTTAAACGGTACAAAAAGCACCAAATGTTCATATCTATATTTAAGCCATTCACAATTACTACTACATCTTTAACCTCTTGGCTAACCCTAAACAATCTACCTGAATAAGTTAACCTCCTAAAAACCAAGCAAAATTTTAATATGATGGACAAATTAACACTTGACCTTCACATTCTACAAGTGGTTGGTATATCAACACATAGAATCATCTTAGGCTTACCTGAACTGTTTCACCTATGTACAAGATAACTAGGGTTAAATGTGGTTTAATATTTTTTTTCTCCCTGTCGATTAACTTTCCTAAACCACCTGCACTGTGTTTGAAACTGTATATACAAGGGTAAAACAGTTCTGTCTTCTATCCAACTCAAAGCCTTAAATAAGCACATCAGATCCTGGGCAGTAGCTACAGTAATTGTTAAAACAGAAAAGAAAACATTAACTAAACAGCTACTTAGCATTACTTGACGTACTGTTGTCTATCTAAGTTAGCAAGCTCGCTAGTTAGCGGTAGCTAACCTAACTGAATTGGAAGCCTCGCTAACTTGTATAAAAACAACTACTTACCCTCAAAATTAAAGATGTATTCCTCGACAAAAAGCTTGTAATCCTTTTCAACCTTCGATATTTTCGCTACTGATACCTCATCTATAATCAGTGAGATGTCGGAGAAAGAAATCAATAGACGTTTGTGCAGAGACAGCAGTGAACTC